>NC_056732.1:184319841-184402341 GCF_019279795.1 Protopterus annectens | reverse complement strand
GGGTTATTATTGCACGTATGGTAGGGGTGAGAGAGAGAGTTCAGTTAACAACTAATATATCCTTGTAGTTTTCACTACATTCATAGTCACTGCAGTGATCTGTCCCTTACATGTATTATTACATTACCCAATGGCCTTATATTGTACAATGGTATGTTTATAGATTATTATATATGTGATCTGTGTCTTACATACAGGTGTGACAAGATGCAGGTGTTAATGAAACATATGTTGAGAAATGCTCTCATACACTTTGGGTGAGATGCTGGAATGACAGGTTTGTTTTCATATACATTCTCTGACTATGTATCTGACTATCAGTTATATGTCATTAATGGCTGCCTACATTTCTTGGATCATCACACTGCTTTTTCAAGGGAACAGGTTACCAGGCTGGTGATGTGGGACATTTATCTGCACATGCTGGACAGATTGGAACAGTTGAAGGGTATGATTATACATACCACTTTCTATTTGAACATTCTAGCAAAACCTGTACTGTTGTTGGGTGTAATTATGCATACAGCTTTCTATCTGAACATTGTAACAGAATCTGTACAGGTGTGGGGTATATGCATACAACTTACTAGCACTCCTGGGATTGAAACCCCTGCTGTGTGTGACATAAAACTTACAGTTAACATCACAGTACACTGTGCTATCAGGGAATTGATGTGAAGCTTTCTAATGTTTTCTGTCTAAGTCTCCCTCACTTGTACAATACGACTGGCCTCTTGGCACTTCCAACATTGTTATACAGACGTTCATACTCATTTTATCTGCATACAACAGTGTGGGTAACACTGCTTAATACAACAGTGCTATTTATAGTATGCAACAGTTCAACAACATATGAAAGAAGAGTAAACAGAAGCACTCCAGGAGTTATACCTTTATTCACAGAATAGTACACCTTTATTTCTACTGGTATGACACTTTCTCAGCCTCTTATATTTATTTGTTATGGCAGTACATGCAGAATACTTACTAACCTGCCTCGCGATGCAGCCTTTGCAACCTAGCATTATGGGCTTGCTGGTTAGCAGCCCACTCATCTGCAGCTGTCAGAGAAATACAGTGATATTTAGCCATACCTATCCATAATATACACAAGCTAGGCAATTATTACATACTTAGTAGAATGAGTACTTATTCAGTACTGGGGCATTAGGCAACTGATGAGATTCCTGAATCCACTGTTTCAGTACATCCCCCCTCCACCACGGTGGTGCCTAACCTGCTCACCAGTCTGGGGGATATCTGTGGCACTGGTAAGGTCACAGACGAGACTGTCCCAGACCTCCATTTTATACTGTGAGCCACAACTATGCTTACTGCAGTACTCCAGTTCACATATTTATGTTATGTAGCAGGTTATACAACATCACACTGTACATAGATTCAGTTCACATGTTTGGTTTGATTTTCCTGTGGTGAGGATTAGTTTGCTGATACCTCATTCATATGTATTGGTATGATGGCTTAGCTGTTAACACTGTGATTATAGTGTACAGGGTCCTGAGTTTGAGCCTTGGAGAAGCTGTTTATTTTGTTGCTGGGCAGAACATGGGCCATTGGGTACAGAGTGATTATGGCACATTAAAGCAGTCGTACGCGGGTGTGCGTGGGTTTGCATGGAGCTAATCACTGCTAACCTCCGGTTACAGTTTCTAACACTCAATTCTACTTTACTTAATCTGTGTAGGTAATGCTTACCCCCATGCAAACGCACTTAAACATGCTTACTAGTGCTTATATATGCTTACTACTGTTTATTTTTGCTTAAACCTGCTTACTAGTGCCTTATTAATACAGCAGTCCCGTTCACGTTTAAATGTTATTTAGTAGGTTATACAGGAAATATATGAGAAAAAAATGTTCATAGACTGATTTCACATGGAGACTGGTATGTACTGCAGTGGGACTCGAACCGGGAATGCCTGCTCGTTAGGTGGATGCCCTGCCCACTACACTATTGCTGTGCTGCTTCATTTGCATATATCTTGCTTGTTATCCTCTTTGGCCTTTTAAGCTGCTTTAACCGTAGCTAAGAGATGGGCACACTCGCGCACCTACAGTTAGCTGTACTCGGATTTAAGATAAATATAACAGGTTATCTTCGGTTTATTTATAAGTACTGTTGCTGTTGTACACATGGGGGACTGTTGGTGGGGATATGCGGACACCTATGAGTGGCCTTGCTCATTTATTTCCACTTTCTGCTGTTCTACTTTGCAGGGGCATGTTTATTCTGTGAGCTCTGCTCTCAGATATGCCCCCTGCACTCGTACATGCTCCGTGTATGCCTAGGAGGTCGGGCAGCATGCCTTCATTAATATGCATGGCGTGCTGCTGTCCTGTCCTAAGTGGCTGTTTCTGTGCAGGACTAGACTAGTCTGGCATAGAAGATTAGTGAATCCGGGGGAAAGTCTGAAACTGAAATATGTGTCATTATTTAGTGACTTCAGTCTTCAGTGTTTTTCCAGAAAACCACAAATTTTATCAGGAACAGGCCAAAAATATAATGCATAAATCTGGGCAGTTGAGAGATGTGGTTCCTAAATGTTTCTTTTTTAATTAATTTAATAACTTTCAAGCTCACTAGGTATGACAAACTTTCCAGGGGTGATTCAGATATACCATCTAGTCAAATGACTTACTCAAACTCATAAAGTAGGTAAATAGAGAGTCAAATCCTTTCCTATAGGAAGAATATTGCTAGTAATATTAACTTCTTCTTCTTCTGGCTTGTTCCCGGTTAGGGGTCGCCACAGTGGATCACCTGTCTTCTCATGATTGGCAGTGGAGTTTTACTGTGTCGAGTTGCCAGCCCGGCGCTCAACATTCCACCGAAGGCACACACACACACTCACACCTAGGGCCAATGTAGAGTGTCCAATCCACCTACAGCATGTCTTTGGGATGTGGGAGGAAACCGGAGCACCCGGAGGAAACCCATGTGACCACAGGGAGGACATGCAGACTCCACACAGAAGGCACCCCAGCCGAGAATCAAACCGGAGAACATCTTGCTGTGAGGCGACAACACTAACCGCTGCACCACCGTGGCCGCCCGCTATATTAACTACTGTCACATAATGGTGTGCTCCACATAAGGCCACAAAAATGTTGCTGTCAGAGGATACAGTATAGAAATTACAAGTTTTAGGACATTTAGTCCCATCCTTAAGTCATATTTCATTTGTAGCCCTGGTCCTGCTTAGGGTAAAAACTATATGAAGATGGCAGTGACAAATCTTTCATCTTGTCTTCCTTTCTACTGCTTTAGTTTCTAGTACTGTAGAGAAGAAGCACAATGCTATCAGGGTACTCACAGTACACAGTTAAACAGAACCTGAAGGTCCAAATCATCATTACATTTCTAATGACAATTTTATACAGTTTTAAAACATGCATTTGGAAGTATGTGTACTAGATGTTGTTGTTGTCTTTCGGCTTTTCCCGGTTAGGGGTCGCCACAGCGGAACCCTGGTCCGCTAATGATCGGCAGTAGAGTTTCACAAACGCCAGGGTGCCAGCTCGACGTTCAACCTTCAACGAAGTCACACCCATGCCTGACTATAGTTTTGTAACTGCTTTTAAGCTCTTTTTAAAACATTTTGTTCTAGTCTCACATTATCAAAACTGAGTTCTTGCTTTTAATGCAGATGTCTGTTTTACCACTCTGTGATGATAATGTTAATCTGAAACCAAACAAACTGAGTAGATTCTGATGAACGGTATGTTTATTTGACTTCAACAATTATTTTTCTTGGAGTCTGGAGTGCAGTCATTATCTTTTCTTTTTACATGACATTACCCAGTTAACTAAATTCAATTAATATTTTCTGCTCCCATACACACACACACACTCACACACACACACACACACACACACACACACACACACACACACACACACACACACACACACTGGTGAATTATTTTCGCAAGTTATGAAAGGTTCTTCAAAGGTTCAAGCCATAGTAATTTCAAGTAGTTCTGAGGTATTATATTATTTATTAGAATTTAAATGACTATTTACATTAAATAACACATTTCCGTGGTTTTCTCTGGAAATGCAACAAGCATTACTTTTTCATTACTGTCGAAAAGCTAAATTTAGTAGGTGTAAATTTCACCTCATGGGCAGGACAGAACAATGCCAGCCTAGGTGCCTGGCAAAGAGACATACAGTTTGCAAACTAAAGTTGATGGAATTAGATCTGAGACTACAGTATGAAGCTTATTAGTAGGTTGTTGACTTGACCCTCTTTGCTAAACTGCCAATTAAAATGTGACAGTTGTGAACTGCAACTGTTAATACAAAGTTAGTCAGAGCTACCAGGGTATAAGAAGCTAAGAGAATAGCCCCAGGCCAGAGCTCCGATAACTGAACCATAGATTCATAGGTAGTGACTAGACTATTGGCCCAAGAGCCATTTTAAGCCTTGCCAAGCTTACCCCAAATTTACCAAAATATTGCTGTCTTGTGTCAATACCCCAATCAATTTTACTGTTACAATATAGGCTTGTGCATATTAAGTGTTCACAGGTTATACCCCTCTCCATTAGGGTCATAGATGATACACCAGGGATGAATTTGTGATTTCCCATCCATTGTTCCAAGTTATGTTTGCATAGGGTTAGGGGTGAGCTTTGTTTCACATGGATAGGAAGCTTGTTCAACTAAAGGGGTAATCTTTGAGATATATACCCCTCCCGCCAACATGTCTTGATTATGTTGCTGACAAGGTTTAAGCCCTTAGATAGGGTACTTTTGATGGTATTTGTTTTGCAGATGAACAACAAATCCATCAGTGTGGGATCAGAGGATGCTTTGTGGGCTAGGCATAGACTAACAACCAACAGTCTGTAGGAGAGTGAATCTGAGACAGTCCACAGAGGATTTGTTTACTCTCTGAATTCTGTTGTGATAAACCACTGTGGTCTGTGAAGCTGCTGCAAGTCTCTCATCAGGTACATGCTAAACAGGACATTGTACTTGATGACTGGTTTGATGAGATCTGAGCGTAGCAGAACAATGACCTCCTTGGACCTAGATGCCATGCCTTTACTTATAAGTTTTTCAACATAGAATGATTTTCTCAGCACAGAAAATACCTGGTGGTCAAAGGTCAGATTACTGTCAACATGTGTTCCCAGACTCCTGACCACTGTGTCTACTTAGGTTCATAGATTAGTACTAAGCTAACTGCCCTTTTGAGCCATTTTAAGTTTAGCCAATTATCCCTTGTGAGACTCAAACCCTGCAACTTGTGTTTGTAAGACAAACACTTTAACCATTAGGCCACCCTCCCAACCCCTTTTATGGGTGTATTACCAGTGTGGTAATTTCCATGGGTGGCTTTCTTTCCAACAGCTATTATTATGAATTTTTCACAGGGGAATTTTATTTCATAGCTCTGGCACAAGTCATTTGTCTGTATTAGACCATCTTGAAGGGTATCTGTGTTTTTAGAGGATTCAGTTGTCATGCCTAGTTTGCAGTCTTCTGCAACTTGGTCTGCCATAAAAAGCAAACTTCCCCAAAGTGGCCCAAACTCTAAGCTGCTGTGGAGACTACAATGTATACTAAAGGTGTGAACCAAGGAGAAAGTACAGTTGTGTAGCCAACATAATGTAATATTAAATGTTCAGTTGCAACCACTATTCCATTCATAACTTCAAAGATCTCAGCCTCAGGCTGAGGTACAACATTCAGCTTGATTTTCGGAGCTGAGCACCCCTTCCCCTCTGTTAGGCTACTGTCACCTTACCTCAGGTTTCGTCACATATTTATTATAAACGTGGTACTGAACTTCATCATCATTGATTCTCATTTGTCTCTTCATGGCTCAGTGTCAGTTAACAAAAAAAGAATAAATTAGTTTCAAACAGTTAGATTTTAAATAACATTTAAATCCATTAGAATGCAAAGACGAATAGTACATGCATTTGACAGCTTTCAGTGACCTTTTCAAAACAAGCACTACTTGGTTTGAATTGTTTACCACCTCGGGTATATGACCACTCGGTTATCATCTAAGGTATATGACCACTTAGTTATCATAACCAATGCAGTTAATTTTTTAATATAAAGCTTTCCTGATTGCAGTTTACTGATGTACTGCAAGATAAGCATACAAAGTGGATATCATTAACCTTGACAGCTTCTTCTTGACCACACAATAAGTTTAAAACAACCAACAACCTTGAGCCTCAGTCCAGACTTGTGATGACATCACTAATTAATAATGCATTTCCATCAGTGTTGAGGCACTGAAGATGAACAAATTCAACTTTCACTTTTTAAAATAAAGTGCAACTGCATTGAGCTGTTATAAGAATAACATATTGGTGAGATAATGCACATTTCAAATTGCATATATTGAGCAAACTCAAAATAATAATGCAGTTTGTAGAAATGAACAGTCTGTTACGTATATTTTTTCTTTAACATTCCACACTTCGTTTAATATTAACAAGAATCAGAATAGCTATAGTCATATAAATAAAAAATGTGTTTTGAAATTAATTAAATATATGAGTTTTTAAAAACTGTGCTATAAAAAATTTGTTATTGTTGTTATTAGACTGTGCTATGTAATTTGATAACTTTGTGTATACTATGATTTCAGATAGACAGTGTAGTATGTCTATCCATCCATTCATCCATCCATTGTCTAAGCTTCTTGTTCTGGTGAGATTGCAGAGCTAGCAATTTTCAGTGTTGACCATATAATGGCTGCTTTATACTTTCTCCATTTGCCGTTGTTCAGGAAATCATTTGCCTGCTCTTAATGAAGTGAAAACAATAATTGCATGAGATAGTAATATAACATCATGAAGAATTTCTTCCTTCCTCAATGTTGTGCAGCCACGAAACTGTTATAGATATGTTTGGTTCATGTGTATGGTGAGTGCAGGGTGATAGTTTCTGCAAAAAAAGTATTCTTGATCTGTGCTACTGCAATGACTTGCACAGAAAGACATATTTTGCTTAGTTGTGATTGTGACAGTTATTTCTAAATGATCACATTCTCAGCCTAAAAAGGGGAAGCCCATACACCCACAACCCTTGCAACAGTCCCTTGTGCATCCAGCAGACCTCCCAGACATCCCCACTTTCACTGAGAGATGTAATACAGCAAAAATATCATGGGTGTACCCCAGAATCTTCTCCAGGTGTTCCATCCCTGGTACACTACCTGTGGGATGCACTCAACTACCATCCTCAGAAGGTACCCAGACTTTTCATCTTATTCCTCTCAGCCTGGAAGAGCAGTTGCTCTACTCTTGAGTTTTTTGTTCTGTTACTGAGAAAGACATCTGCAACCCTGGCAAGGAACCTCATTTCTTTGGTTACATTACCATTTTAGTGCCTCCCCAAAGCTTGCAATCATATATCTGTTACCAGCATCCATATAATATTCTCTGTAACTGTCCAAGTCTTACTGGAATTATTATGTGAAATATATAATACTACATTCCCCATCTCCCTTTTTCACAAAATTAAAAAAACAATATGTTACAAAGACAGAGTGACTGACCCATACAGTTATCAAACAATTAACTTTGTTATACTAGCATACCCTTGAGCAAAAGTATACATCATAGTAAGACCCTACACCTTAAAATGAAGCATTTTGACAACTTTTAGTCTGTAGTTCATACTGAATCAATGAAACAGCTATGCATACTGTTAATGTGTCTTGCTGGATTTGGCCATGCTTCTATACTGGGATATTTCACTGGATTACCAAGGTAGTGATGCTGCGGTAGAATTGTCGCCTCATAGAAAGGCATTGTCCCGTTTGATTCTCAGCTAGAGCGTCTTCTGTGAGGAGACATGCATGAATAGGCATGCCTTCGTTGAAGGTTGTGCATCAGGGCTGGTAACTTGGCACGTAAAAATCCACTACCAAACATTAGCGGACCGGAGTTCCACTGTGGCGACCCCTAACCGGGATAAGCCAAAAGACACAACAACAACTAGTATTCTGCTTTCAGTTCTGGACTCATTCTAGGGTACTTCTTGTTACTCTGAACCTTGTGGAGACACCTCCTGTTCATGAATTCTCCACAGAAAACTAATAGGACACATTTGTATAGCACATCCTGAAACTTCAGTGTCTTCTCATTTGGCATCAATGACCCTGAATTAGACAGTTTGCTTTGAAGAGATGGCTCTGATTTCTTATGTATAACTCATCATCCTTTCCTTGAAACAATCAGTTGCTATAGCTTCACACTGCAGATTAAGACAAGAACTGTTGTTTTTTATAATCAGTCTTCTCTTTGCAATTCTTGAGATCTCTTCTAATGTCTATCACAGCAGGAATTCTGTTTTGATTTCTTTCTAGCAACTCGTTTGCTTTGTTTTGATTCTCTGGAATGAGCAATATAGTAGAAGTCAGTAATTTGTTCTTTATTTGTAGAAGTCAGTAATTTGCTTTTTATTTTCCAAACCATTACTAACTGGCCTAGTTAAATATTGATTTTCTGTCATGGAGTCTGCCAACACTCTAAAATTGCAAAATGACAGTCCCCATAGCTACTGCTAGCATTCATTTTAATCAGATTCTTCATTGTCATAGATACATCTTTTCACATATAAGTAGCAGGCAATCGGTCAGTAGACCATTACAAGTCTAGACAATAAACTACATTCACAATTTTTTAACCATTTATTCTGTCTATCCATCAGATTGTGAGGATTGCGGACTTGAATTTTCAAACCTTTCCATAACCAGGCAAATTAATTTCTGACAAGCACTTGATACGACTTAGTAATAGGTACTTACTAGGCTATTGATCTGTCAGGAAAGTAAGATGCCTAGCCTTACACTCCTATAGTAGTTTTTTTGTCTCCTGTGTTTTTTTGTACAAGTAACCCAAATGTGTGCAGCACAATAATATGTTAGGACATTTGCTTGTTGCTCTTATCCATGAGGGACGTGGGTGCTAAATTAAGGATGAATTTGTGGTTTCCCATCACTTCAGCCAAATTACATTTTAATACAATAAGAGAAGTGCTTTGCTTTATGTAGAGTGGAAGAGGGTTACATAGCTGTGACATTCTCTGTAATACATACCTATCCCTCCAACATTTACTATTTATGTTATAAAAGAGATTGAGATCCCTTTAGCAGGTGTTCATGTAACCAATGGACTTGTGAATGTGACATAGGTCAGAAAGGATAAGGTCTGTTAAGGCTCTATATGTTAACTCTAAAACACACCAAACACTTTATTGCAAAGCTTTCAGGTCTACACCCTTCATCAGTACAAGTCAATTAGATGCATTCAGTATTTAAATAGGAGATAAAAATAAACTACATGCTTCAGCCAACCTATCACACTAACTGACAATCAAAGCTTAAAGGACCTTTTCTAGTAAATGTATTAATTTCCAAAAATATTTAAAATAAATATTACATAAAACTGTATACTTATATTCTCTTCTAAACATTTACATACATAAATATATACAATTATACCCACAATTATGCATATAAAATATATACACATTTAGATACAAACACATATAGACATATGCATAAACACTCTCATTTACACACACTCGAAGTATTTACAAAGTGTATTGGGGAAATACATGGAAAGGTGCTGCACTGTATTAAAGGATACTAATGATTTTTTAGATAGTTTATCTCCTATTTAAATGCTGAATGCATCTAATTGACTTGTACTGATGAAGGGTGTAGACCTGAAAGCTTTGCAATAAAGTGTTTGGTGTGTTTTACAGTTGTCGTTGGATATTTTGAGCAGTGACACCATTGTTTTTTAGTCATAGATTGTTTGGTGTACACTGCAGACACCATAATCAACAAGGAGAGTTTCAGCCAGCCTGCGGTGGTCGTGTTTTTAATCAAAGATTGTTTGGTGTACACTGAAGACACCATATTCAACAAGGAAAGCTTCAACCAGCCTGTGGTGGTCGTGTGGTGGTTGTGGTTAATATAACTATGGAGGTAACTGGAAGAGAATTAAATGGCTCAGTCAGAAGATTGTTGCAACTGCAAGAAAACCCATTGTTAAAGCTGACGCTAGATGTAATTCCTACAGAGGCAGTAATAGACCGTACAACTGAGGAATTTAAAGAACATTTAATAACATTAGAAAAAAAAGGTACAGACTTTTAAACAACTTCAGTGGCAAAGATTGAGTTTTCAGGCATACCTGCAGTTGGGTATTGTACCTAGAGGGCTAAGAATACTCAAAATGCCCTCTTATGCTAATACTTACAATGAATTGTTAATGCAATGGCAACAAATGAATCTGAAATTAAGTGCAGACTATATGAGGCTAATGAACACCTTTTTTGAACCTATTGAGAATAAATTGTTGGAAGAAATAGATGTGCTTGAGAATGAGATAATTAGCATGCCATGTTATAATGAACTGTCTGACATTTATCAGAACTTTTTGTCTCGCATTAATGCCTTGGATATGAAATTACAGCAGAGAAAAAAATATAAACTGCAAAGAGACATTAATGATTTTAAACATAACTACATCTTCTCTTGGCCCAAGAGTAATGATGAAAAATATCCATTATCCCAAAAGAATAGAATGCAAGTGTTGAATGGAGATAAGAAAATTAATCGTTTGGATCAATTAGATGGCTTTGGAGCATTGACTGAATTGTCAAATATTCCAGCTAAGAAAAACGTATTGCTTTCTACATTGAGCGCTGACTCTGTGCCTTTAACTAATAGGGAGGGCGGAGATACAGGGTTGAATACTCCAGCAAAAGCTACTGACGTCAGGAAAGATGACGTAGTGCGCACCAAAACCAAGGAGAAGATGGTGTCTGCTAATATAGATAACGGCAGAGATTCCTGTAGAAAGAATGTACAAAAAGAAATTACGTCCTTTTCTCCTTTTTGCTTGAAGCAGCCAGAGAAGATTGCGTTACAATCTTCGATGAAGAATGTTCAACAACATCAGCAGCAACAACAGTCTGGTGTGGTGGGGAAGAGAAAGTGCAACAGTCCGGTTACTCAGAACAAAGCAACCAGAAGACAGTGAGAATGATAAAAGGTACTGTAAACTTATCTAGAGTTAACTTGACTGATGCACAGATATCTGTTATGAGTAAAGGACTGAAATTGATTCCTAATTCAACGGACAATGTTGTTCAAGCCATAACAGACTTGAAGTTGTTTTTGCGACAAGTGAGTCTTAAACTTATTTTTAGCAGTACTGATGTTCCTACATTTAAATGCAGGAAATTAAGTGTGTTTACACCTGATTTATGTCCTATCCTTACTGCTTTTTCGAATATTGTAGAACATAAAATGCGTTTATATTATAGGAAAAATGAAATAAAGAGGGTATTTAATATAACGTATTCTGAGCATTTAGCTTTAAAAGAACTACAAGCTTGTGAGGATATTGTTATTAAACAGGCAGAGAAAGGGGGTGGGATAGTAATAATGGAAAAAGACTCATATATTGTAAAGCTTAAAGAAATGCTTAGTGAAAGCAGCACTTTTAAAAAGGTATCTTTACTTGAGGTGCAGAAACTAATAGCAGAGGTCAATATGGTAATATATGAGTTACAACTTAGTGATGACTTGAGTGTTGAGTCGTTTAATTATTTGACAGTGCCATGCCCAAGAATCCCCCAAATTTATGGTATTCCTAAAATACATAAAGACCTTATCGATCCACCGCTGAGACCTATAGTGTCTGGGGGTGGATGGATAACGGAACCTATATCGAAGTACTTACAAAGTGTATTGGGGAAATACATGGAAAGGTGCTGCACTGTATTAAAGGATAGTAATGATTTTTTAGATAGTTTATATAATTGGCAACAGTGTCGTGAGTTCAAAGGGTATATTATGGCATCTCTTGACATCACTTCATTATTCACTGTTATACCTAATGACTATATGGTTAATGCTATACGCAATTTCCTAAATAATGAAATAAAATTGTACTTAAGAGAAATTGAGAATATTTGTACACTCCTTGAGGTAGTATTAATGAATAATGCCTTTATTTTCGACGGGGAACCATACCTACAACTTACTGGTGTAGCGATGGGTACACCCGTAGCTAACACATATGCAAATTTGGTTTTGTATGAATGGGAGAAAAGTTTAATTCTAGATAAAGAAAACCAAATGAATAAGAAAGTATTGCTCTACAAAAGATTTGTAGATGATTGTTTTTTGATATGGGATGGCACCCTGTTGGAATTAGAAGATTATATACAATATTTAAATGCATCAACAGAATTTCTTAAATTTAAAATGGAGGCATCAAGTCAGGATATGAAATATTTAGATGTACATCTTTTTAGTAATGGAAATAGGTTAGAGTCTATGGTATATAAGAAAGAAGTGGATGTTTTGAGATACTTAAATAGGAGTAGCATGCATGCTCCACATACCTTTAAAGGAATAGTGAAGGCACAACTAATAAGAATGAGTAAATTAAACACACTTGATGATAATTTTATAGAACAAGCCACAACTATGCTACAAGAGTTTCAAAGAAGTGGTTATTCAGAACGTATTTTGAATATGGCCTATGAAGAAGTGCTAAAAGAAAGGAATGATAAATATAAACCTATTCTAAGAGGAGGGGGAATGGAGAAGAATCAGAGATGTATGTAAGGATGACAAATTAGTTAGGTACCTCACTATGTATAACTTAAATACAAACAATGTACGTAAAATACTAGAGAAAAATTGGCCTATACTATTGGCTATGCCAGAAATAAGGGCTATTGTGGGGGATAAACCAAGTTATGCTACAGAAATTCAGAAACATTAAAACAAAAGCTTTGTTATAAGGATTTTAGAATAAAATCTGAAGTAGTTGAGCATGCAGTAGGAACAAGAAAATGTTATAATTGTTCCTGCTGCAATGACCTCTATGAGGGTGATAATATTTTTAAACACCCCATAACTAAAGAAGTTTATGTTTCTAAAGTTTTGACATCTTGTAATGTAGTGCAAGTGGTTTATTTGGCTACCTGTACATCCTGCATATCATTTTATGTAGGCGAGACAACTAGAAAGTTGATAGAAAGGATTATAGAGCATAAATCAGAAATAAGAAGGAAAATAGTAACAAACGCCTTAAGTAAACATATCTTAGATAAGGGTGAACAGCATAAATTTAAATTTAGGGCATTGGATACAGTACAAATGAATCTAAGGAAAGGTGATATGAATAATTTGTTGGAATTAAAAGAATATGAATGGATCATTAGATTACAGGCGGACAAGAGCCCTGGCTTGAATAATGTGGTTAGTCTAAAACCAGTGTTAATGAAAAGACGAAGGGAGAAGCTTAAGTCAGATTTTTAATATGATAGATGAGAGTGAGAGAATGTATATACACTTATATATATATATGTATATATATATATATATATATATATATATATATATATATATATACATATATATGTGTGTATATGTGTGTATATATATATATATATATATATATATATATATGGATGTATGTGTCTGTGTGTGTGTGAGGGAGAGTGTGTGTATAAATGAGAGTGTGTATGCATATGTCTATATGTGTTTGTATCTAAATGTGCATATATTTTATATGCATATTTGTGGGTATAATTGTATATATTTATGTATGTAAATGTTTAGAAGAGAATATAAGTATACAGTTTTATGTAATATTTATTTTAAATATTTTTGGAAATTAATACATTTACTAGAAAAGTTCCTTTAAGCTTTGATTGTCAATTAGTGTGATAGGTTGGCTGAAGCATGTGGTTTATTTTTATCTCCTATTTAAATACTGAATGCATCTAATTGACTTGTACTGATGAAGGGTCTAGACCCGAAAACTTTGCAATAAAGTGTTTGGTGTGTTTTAGAGTTGTCGTTGGATATTTTGAGCAGTGACACCATTGTTTTTTAAGGCTCTATATGTTGCCTCTTAGCTGCCTATATGATACCAAAAAGGACAATGTTTTGAAATAGTCTGGATAATGAAGGTTCTTGATTTTTTTTTTTTTTTTAGTGAGAAAGCATTATGGTCCTTCCATTTCTGACAAGTGTTTGTACAGATAAATACAGAAAGGAGATTTACACTTAGTAATTAGCCAAATGAGAGCTGTGTACCATTAAATGATAGCATGCATTAATCTGGATGCAATGCCTTTAGACACCAGTTATAAGGTATTTAATATAATGAGACTACAAACTTCAATGCACATTCCGCACTGTCACTTCTAGCTGCTACATAGCTCTCAAACTCTAATAGCAAGAAATCTAGACAAAGCCATCAATAATGGGGGGACAAAGGTCCACAAATAGAGACATTTTTTTAAATATTGCTCTTACAAACTTAGAAAATTGATAGAATTGCAGGTGTTGCATTAGGATGAATTTTCTGAAGGGCATGAGGTCAGAAACTCAAATTTCTGTCATTATTTTATGACTTTAACCTGCAATGATTTCCAAATTATTTGCCAGAAAACCACAATTTTGTGAGAAACAGACCAAAAATATGAGGCAAAAATCTGGGACATTCTGCGAAGATCTGTACAATTGAGAGGTATGATCTGCTAATCTGATCATGGCAGCTTTCTTCGAATAACAATACCCACGTAGCAAGTGCATTACTTATTTAAACTGAACTCAGTCTGTGTCCACTCTTCTGTAATCTAACCTGGTGCTGAGTAAGGCAACATCTCATCGATAGAATTGCTGTTATGGTATAAAATTATGCACATCCCACCTCTGAAACCCTGTATTTAACTGTGCTAACATTTCTAGCTAATGTGTTATGTCTCTTGCGACTTCTTTGTACTTTACTATTCCAATATGTTGCATATGTTTTCTGTCAAACAACTAATCACAATCAGCTTTTCCAATAGCTGCTGGATGCACCTTATTTCCTCTGTGAATGAAAATTTCTGAGAATTGATTATTGCACTTGTCAGTCTTTCTGTATCACTTCTGTGAGTAAGTACATTTCCAAGTCAATTTCGGTACATTTCTGTAGTTATCTCTTTTTTTTTTTGTTCTTCCATTGTCAATTGTGGAATTACTTAAATAATTTAAAGTTGTTCATCTAACTCCCTAGTCTGTTTTGGCAAATATGCTCTACAAAACATAACGTCAATATGTTGTTCCATGTCTGGTTCAGATATTACTAGGAGGTCATATCTCTCCAGATTAAGTAACATCCTCTGCAGCTAGGAAGCCCCCTTGTAAAATGTCTTTCTGATCTTTCAGATTAAATTTTTTGGCCATACGTGCACTCATGGGAGTCTCCTGCATTCATACAGTATTGCTTATAGTTCCTTCAATGTTTATGTCTTTTATTTATTTATTTTCTGTAAAAGCTTTTGATGTATTTTTATTTAAGATCATAACACCTAGACCACTCTAACTACTATACTTATCTAACATGACTAGAGTGAATTCATCATAATAATTTAGTATAGGTGCCTCTGTTGTTAATTTCTTGAGTATTTCAGACATTATCAACTACAAACTTTACATGAAGATAATTTATTCTTAGAGATGTCGCCAATATCTTTATTTTTTCTGTTTGTTTTTGTTTTCTGGCTTTTGCATTTACAGTGGGCTCACCTCCTCTAACATTAGAATATAACCTGTGCATTTCAGACTTGTCTCTCGTATTCTTGTATTACATGCTTGCTCATTTATTTTAAAGGTGTCCTTCTGAATCTGTGCCACATCTGTGTCTATTACCTCCTTCTCATGTCTGCTTATACACAAATTATTACTTACACTCATAACACCTTTTAAATGTCAAATTGCTTGTACAGCTGCTCTTTGTAATATTCCCTTTGCAGAGATGATACTAAACAGATACCTCAATAATCCATTCTTTTAAAAATGTATTTAATAGTACAATGAGGTTTATCAGGATTTTTTTTAGTTTTATATATACATGGTGTTTCGCAGCTATTAGCAAACATTCAAAATAGCATTCAAAAAAGATCAGTCTAAAAAGACTAAATACTTACCCCCCCCCCACACTCTCTGATAATTGCATATGGCGACTCTGAAATCATACTACAGCAGACAAAAAGCAAATTCCCAAACCCTAGTATATAGCAATCTCATTCACATTGCAGAAAACAGCCAAGAAAACAAATGAAATGAATATCCCCTCATACTGATTTATATATATATATATATATATATATATATATATATAATTTTTTTTTTGTGTGTGTGTGTGTGTGTGTGTGTGTGTGTGTGTGTGTGTGTGTGTGTGTGTGCATATGTGTGTTATATGTGCATATATATTATTTCAGTTAGAATGTGATTTGTTTAGCTGACAATATGAGTTTATTATTGACTACAAACAGTCTGTGCCTAACTGCATATTTTATCATAACTTTTGTTTTTAAATGACTGAATTTCATGCCATACTGCTCTTTGTGTGCTGCATGTGCGTTTTGTGTAAACAATTGTTAAATTACATATTTAAACTGACGCAAAAGGGAAAGAAGGCACATGTGTATCTGTTTATATATATATATATATTTTTCCTTTTAATATTGTATGGATTTGAATTTGGGAGGATGTTTAAGGTAGTCTAGGGCCTTTTATGGATATGCATTGGTGTTTTGCCCTTGCAGTTTGTAAATTTTTACTTGCCATTTTAGCAAATAGCAACTAATATTGTGGGTTTCTAGACATTTAGGAGATTTCATAGCTTCATTTGCATTTACTAGGCTATTGATCTGTGAAGATCTTAGGAAGCCTAGCCTTCCATTCCCATGGTAATTACTAACCCTAATATTTTGCAATATGCATATCCAAAAGTGGGCCAAATAAATATATGATGCGGTAATTACATTTCCCCTATCCTTGAGAGCAAAGGTGCTAGACCCAGGGTGAATTTGAGATTACCCATCCATACATCTGAATTACATTTGAATAGAGTAAGATTAGTAGTCTGCTTTACGTAGAAAGGAAGATGGTTCTGTAGGAATGGTATTATCTGTGTAACATATCTATCCCTCTAGCATTCTATAAATTTTGCAAAAAATAATAGGTCCTGTGAGAAGGTGTTTATAAACCCATTGGACATGTGACTGTGTAATAATTTTAACAGAATATTGCCTGATGGGTTTCTATATGTAAGGCAGAGGTGGCCTCTCAATAGCCTGTATCATACTGAGAAAACAGGCAAGGCTTTGAGATGGTCTGCATAGACTTATGATTTAGGCTATTGATTTTTTTTAGTGGGAAAGCATTGTGATTATTCCAGTTGTGACAGATGTTTGGACAGATATATACAGAAAGGGGCATTATACTCAGTGATCAGCCTATTGAGTGCTGAGTACAGTAAAAAAATTACATCATTGGATCTGGATGCCATACCTTTAGAAATAAGCTATGTAATGAAAAAGGACTTCCTTACAATAGTGGATATGTGATGATTGAATGACAGCTCATTGTTGATATAGGTTTCCAGAGCTCTAACTATGGGCTCAATTTTCAGAGGGGTATTGTCAATGTGATAGTTGCAAGGTGAGTCATGCTTGGCAAAGGATGACATTTTTCATTTCTTGGCATTGAGTTTTCACCCATGGTTTTAACACCAACTATTTGTTTGGGACACAACTTCTTGTAGCATCCTGGTTTCCTCTGGGAGTTTATAATAGCACCAAGTTTGCAGTCATCTGCAAACTTGGTCAGCCACAAACTTTTAACATTAGCTTTGACTTCCAAAACGTAAATGTCACTGCTTTTTGAGAAGTTCAAGGACTGAACCCTGGGGTGCTCTGCTAGTGACAGGTCTTTTGGAGGAGGTAGAACCACCCAACCTAACCTCCTGGGTTCCATTTGATTGCTGTCCAACAGGTTACATAGGGGTTAACATTTAGGTGGATGGTTAATCTATGATGCCTGAGTGTTGGATGGTGTTGAACACCTTTACAAGGTCCAGATATCCAGTGTGTACTCATTTGTCCTCATCTATTGCCTAAGAGACTTTTTCAAAGAATCAGACAGGTTAAGTGGGTAGGACCTGCCCCTGATAAATCCAGACTGGGTTGGGGCAAGAGTCCACAGGTTACCTATATCCCTATTTATTAGTACCATAATGATCCTTTCCATGGCCATTTAGATGAGACCGGTCAAGTGTATTGATCTATAATTACCAGGGGCCATTGAAGCCCCAGATTTGTGCAAGGAAATTACTGTTGCTGTCCTCCATTCATCAGATGCAAAGTGTGTTTTGTGGCTAATATTGATTAATACTCTGAAAGGGGTCTGACAAGTAATGTTTAATGCTAACCAGTAGGCAGCTGGTATGTTATTTGATGCCAAAGAAGTAGTGTTCCATGTCTTAGATAATATCTTAAGAACTTGATTTTGGGAGATGTTTGGGGGAGTGCAGATGCAGATACTTGATCTGAGAATACTGGATGGGGAGTGAAGTTAGAGGTGGATTTTTCCAATAGTAGACTGGCTATGTCCTTTGGGTCTCAATACATACTATTTACTATTAGATTTGTGTAGTGCTGGGGATTGTTTATGAGGTTTCTACTGCAGTTAAAGAAGGCCCTGTGGTTATCTTTCACCTGTGTTTCTATTTTTATCTCATATCTGGCTTTGGTTGAATTATTCAGGACCAGAATTCCTTGTTTGGTTTAGCAAGAGTGTTTTTGACTTCCTGAGAGGTAAATTTATTTTGGTGTGCAATGATTTTTTTCTTTTATTATATACCCTGCTTTTTTAGGGCTTCACCATAGGGGTTTATTTTTGAATTTGGACTTGCATTTATTTCTTAAGGAGATAGATGTGTGTGTACAGATATTTACCCGTACATAGAATTTGGTACTAAAGGAGTACACATATGCAGATAAGTCATTTAAATGGAGGAGGCTTTTGAAAATGGCCAGGTCATTACTCAATTTTTAGTAAATTATCAGGTGGTGCTGCAGTAGTGTTGTCGCCTCACAGTAAGACGCTGTCCGGTTCAATTCTCAGCTAGAGGTCTTCTGCGTGGAGACACGTGTGAATGGGCATACCTTCATTGAAAGTTGTGCATCAGGGTTGGCAACTCGGCACGTAAAAATCTACTGCCAATCATTAGTGGACCAGAGTTCCGCTGTGGCGACCTCTAACCGGGAAAAGCCGAAAGACACAACAACATAGTCATGGTGTACCAAGGTATTGAAAGATGCTTTGGACTTCAATCTTCTGGTGAAAGTGACTGCCTTATGATCTAGTTTGACCAAGGAGGGGGTTACAAGTGGTGGAGTTCAGAACTGCCTCATATCAATAATGACCAAGTCCAGCATTTTATCATCTCCGGTTAATGTACAGATTAAATGATCCAAAGAGTTTGCATTGATGAAGTCCAAAAATCTCTGGACATACATGTTTGAGGATGTATAAATCTCCCAGTTTATGGAGGAATTGTTTATGTCTACCAGAAAAATGATATTTGGCTTTATATATTAGGGATTCCCTAACCCAAATTGAGAAGCTTGCTCCCTAACCTTAAATTGCTCAGTCAGTCCATAAACCTAATCCCAAATCTCACTCTGCAAATACAAAAGTCTCAGTCACTTCTTACCTATAATCCTAAATCCTGCACCCTAAACCTAAAGGCCCCAATTTCTCGCTAACGCTAGTCCCATAACCCATTCTGTAACTCTAACCACAAAGCTCACAGTTTCTCCCAAACATAATCTAAAATCTGCTTCCTCTGAACTGCCTCTCAGCTATTGTATCTGGTAAAAGTATGTAGGTCTTAGAATATCTACAGCTGGCATCCCAAAACCTCAATACATATATTCCAAGTCCTTCATACTTCTCACCTGATAATATAGCATAAAGGCAGTTCATAGGAGGTGGAAAAGGGCAATAAAATTCTTCACAGCCTTTTCAAGTAGCTGCATAAAAACAGGAAACAGATACATAAGCAGGTGTGTGTGTTTGTGTGTGTGTGTGTGTGTGTGTGTGTGTGTGTGTGTGTGTGTGTGTGTGCGTGTGTGTGCGTGTGTGCCTGTCTTGTATAGTGGTAGTGGTATGAAAAGTTTTTTTTTTCTTTTAAGGTAAGGTGTAGGGTTAAGTTAAAGGCAGGGGTAGGATAAGTGTTAAGGATAGGGTTAGTATGCAATACCGAGGTGGTGCAGGGGGTGAAGTGTGGGGGAGAGTTAATGCTCAAGTATATTGGCCACATTTCAGCTGCTTCAATATTTTATTGATAAGGCAGCCAGAATGGTAATCTGGAGGATCAAGGTTTGAATCCAAGTGAAATATGCACTGGTTTAGGGTTGTGCTGGTTTGACAGTGACCAACCTTTTGACTGCTACAGTAGTGTGTTTAAGCAATGACTGAGTGAGTGCTGTAACACTTCTGTTCTTCATTGTCTGTTTGCTGTAATTCACATGTACTTCCAGAATCTACTTCACAGATGCATATTTAATAGTGCTTGCTCGAATATAAATCTTTTTAATTAGAACTTGTAGTCACAAGGAATCAGACTTCAATAAATAACAAAACAACATATTTTTAAACTTGTAATATGTAGTCATTTTCAAATACTATCACAATACACACCACAACAAGTCTCTGTAACGTTTGTACAATATCACTGACTAACTTTTTCATATGATTTTGTCAATGTTTGAGCTTCCCTTTCATTGCCAAATGCTGTATATACAATTTTTTTTCACATTGTTTTTACAGTAACATTTTTTTCTGTATTGTCTTTAGTTCCAAAACAAAGTTCCTGTTTTTAGCACCACCAGTTTACTTACAATCCCCTGAAACAAACCATTTACACTGTTGCAAAAAACTATCTTGTCAGGTTTTTAAGTACTGTATATGTTCACATAAATTCACTGTGCTAATTAACAGCAGCATTCATTTATTGGCTTGTTCCTTCTTACAAGGTGAAAATCATTTCATACTGCTATTAACTTGATTGTTTGTGTAATAGTTTGAAAAATCTCTCATGTTGCTTTTTTGACATAACATTTGTATATCACTAGGTTTACAAATTACATTCTGTACCCGAACGTGTTCCTCTTAATTTCTTTTCTAGTAGCATTTGTTGCCTTTATTCTTGGAGATAGCCCCAGCATGCCAGGTTTAACTGATATACAACTTTGTCAAGGATTTTCTGAGTAAAAACATTTGTACTGTTATATAACAACTATAAGGAGGTTAAAGTTGTTGTGTCTTTCCTAAAATTCAGATGTTACGTACATGTCATGGGGCAAGGATGCATGTACTATGGGACAAGAAAGCATATATCATGGGATAGGAATGTACATGTCATGGGGCAAGAATGCACATGTCATGGGGCAGAAATGCACATGTCATGGGGCAGGAATGCATGTCATGGGGCAGAAATACACATGTCATGGGACAGAAATGCACATGTCATGGGGCAGGAATGCACATGTCACGCGGTACGTATGCTTGTATCACACATGCATTATTAATTTAAAAGTGCCTGGATGTAGATCACACTCTCCTCCTAGAGGGCTAGACAGTGACAATAACAGCAATAAACTAAGAAAATCTCTGGCCTTTTTGGGACCACAGACGGCATCTATTTGCCATAGGGGTGGGTCTGATTTTTAAGGTAGCTTCTTTCTATTTTCCTCATGGTGCTGTTATTCGAGGGTGAACCTCAATCCCGATTTCTTGCAGTCTGCTGAAAGTTATGGAAGTTATTAAACTTAACCTATTGAAGCAGAAGAAATGTCAGGAGTCATTTGTGTCGTCAAAATGTTTTATTGATTGCTGAGACAGATGAGTGCTGCTCTGAATCACATGCACTGCAGGCAATAGACTTCAGAGAAGGTAGTGTCAATCAAGAGCAAATGTCACACATTAAGGGTGTAGATACTATGCCTCAGAGACAATATCAGGAAGTAGTTCTTCACCCAAGACTTGCTCTGGTAGAGCTTTTAATCAAATCTAGAAGGGAAGCTGCTGTTAAAAAGGGATAATTAGTAGGGCACATAAAATATTGCACTATACCTATAAGAATCAGTCAGAGGAGATTAGAAAAGGTTGGTTAAAAGGGACTGGAAAACAATTTGCAAGGGAACAATGGGAGGACATATGTATGACTTCGAAGAATGTGAATGCAACAAATCACAAAGGTTTAGGATTTTTGCTAGGAAGTATTTGCATAGGTATTTTTATACTCCAAGGAGACTCCAAAGCATTTTTCCTCAGATAGATGGCAAATATTGGAGGTGTGATAGGGAAAAAAGGGATAACTGGTGACAAGTTTTAGGGACTGCAAGGAGTTGGTAGATTTTAAAAGTTCCCTACAGAGTAGTCTGTCAGAAATATTGGTAGAGCAAATGGCTGTAACTAAGAAAATGATTCTTTAGACCTGGGATATAGGAACAAAAATGTCTAGACATAGCTTTTATTAAGTTCAATTTTTTTGGCTGCCAAAAAAACAATTACTAGAAAATGGAAATCAAAATCTAAACCAACTGTATTTAAAGTATTGAATGTTTTAAAAGAGATAAAAAAATGGAAAATGGATCTTTAAAAATGAGAAGGAGCAAATTACAAAGTTATAAATGTAATTTGTGGGAACAATACATGCAGAATAATGTTCAGGAGGGGCAGTGTGGCATAAAGAGAGGCAGGAAATGAACAATTTTCATGTAATGTTGAACTGAAAGATAGTTGTTATAAGGACAGAAAACATATGTAATGTATAATGTGTGTAAATGGAACAAAGTTAATATGGTTTGTTTTCTGTTAATGTGTGTGTGTGTGTGTGTGTGTGTGTGTGTGTGTGTGTGTGTGTGTGTGTGTGTGTGTGTGTGTGTGTGTGTGTCTATATCTTATGTGATAATTTAATATTAGCATTTAAACAATAAAATGGAAGTATTTCTTCACCCAGAGGGTTGAGGTATATGAGAAGCTGGTAAGGAATATGCAGAAGCAAAAGCCATGGAGAAGTTCAAGAACACATAGCAGACATAAAGCAGTTTTTATAAGTTAACAAGAAGTTGCTGTTTATCAGTTGGGTAGGAAAAATGAGGCAACTAAATGGGTGAACTAGTCCTTCTCTACCAACAAATTCTATATTTTTATGCTTATGTCCACAGGAGTGTACTATGCTTTACTGTAGCTAAAATTCTAAGTGCTACACATACCTTAGTCTACATTGGTATTGTTTCCTCTTGGTTCGCCCTTGCTGTCAGTTGAGGACAACAGAGGTTGCAGAGTTCCAGTAGTGTCTCTATCCACCCTGTAGCCCTCTATAATGTCCACCTCATGCAGATTATGAAAAGTTAAACAGGGTCTAAAAGCCCTTCTCCTTCTTGGCCATGGTCTTTCAGCAGCAGCGTAGACATGGGCCTGCTGCACATGCACATGAATAGGGGCAACAGCAGCCCCTACCTTTCCTTCTCTGTAGCCTAGTTTCTATAGATGTATTCCAATAGGTTTTGAAATTTGCAGGGAAAAACAGAATTCTGACTCATTCTGCATGAATTCTGTTGTGTTTGTTCCCCCCTAGCAATACCATTACCTTCTTGTGAAGCATTTGCAGTGTGATATGATATGGCCCTACATGTCTGCACACTACCCTGCCCTCTTTCTCTCCCATAACTGACTTCAATTTGAGTCTGGTAAGTCCACATTAGTGTATGAACTGAGGTGGCCATGGATGCTTGGTCTGCACCTTTAATATAGGTCAATGTAAGAATTGCATTATCCCTCTTCTCTGCCACTTCCCTGTAGTGTTGGAAATCCTCACAAACACTCTAGGGGATTCAAACTATTTGTAGCTGACTCTCTGATGCAGGGCACTGAGCCTTAACAATGTCACAGCATATTTGCTGCTGGGCAACCAATGCTTTGCATGTTTTCCAGGGTAGCTGTGATAAATGCCTGCACATGGCATCCATTTGTAAAGCTATCACTGTGGACATGGTTATCTCTGAATTTTGCAAGGATACTTATCTCTGAATTTTGGCCATCATTCAGAAGGTGTTCCTGATAGTATGGAGACACTTGTGATGTGGTACATGATTTTCTCACTGTATAACTTGTAGAATAATGTCAACAAGTACTTTACTTTGTGATCCAGTGTCACTTTCTGTAGAGTTATTAACATGTTGTGGAGGACTCTTACTATGTATACTGTGTTCATCAGTACCATTATGTGTTGAAGTGGATGGTTCACCAGCTAATAGTAACTGTAATGTTTTACATGTAATCATTGCATTTCATCCTTCTGGTTTGCATGCATGATATGTATATGTATATATATATATATATATATATATATATATATATATATATATATATATATATATATATATATATATATATATATATATATATATATATAGTGTGTGTGTGTGTGTGTATATATATATATATATATATATATATATATATATATATATATATATACACACACACACACACACACACACACACACACACACACACACACACACACACATATGTTACTGTTGTGAAACCAACCTTCCTGAGCAGATATCTATTCACACTGCAGATGTGGGTAACAACCAGTGTCTACACCACCTCTGATTATTCCAGTACATTTGTCATCTGTTTCATAATAATCCCCATTAATCGATAGGGGTATTTATTGTCAGGTATTAAAGGAATAAAATGTAGAATTTATGAGCATCTTTACTGTATAAGGAAAAGCAATGCCATCAATTCCCTTTCCAAGCACTCTCTATCTTGTATTAGCTTTAGTATGTTTAAGTTTCTATACTGGATAAAGTCTCTCCATTAGAAAAAGGTGGTGATTGGCAATCCATCTTAGAATACAGGAACTAAGCAGGCAATTATTGCTGGAGGCTACCTTATTTCCTGGGCTGAATGATAACATTGGTTTAAATAGTGTATTAAAATTACGATCAAATAAATTATGATTTTTTTTGTTTAATTCTTTATATTTTTCATATGTATTAATGTAACTTATTGTAAAGATATGAATTTTGGGGTTTAATAGGTGTGTGTGTGTGTGTATATATATATATATATATATATATATATATATATATATATACAAATTATTGTAAAATGAACTTTCTGGAGGGAATTTGTAAATTATTTGGGTTATAAATTATTTGTTTGTAATTGTTTTTCATTCTAATGTAGTCCACATTTGTGGGATGAAAGCATTCAATATTTAAAGAGTGTGTCTTCTTATACCAGTTGTTTTGACACTTCCTTGGATATTACAGGAATAATTGCTGGAGTCTCCCCCTCATACTAATATGGACAATTGTATTTTGCCTTGTACTGGGTCTTACACTTCCTACCATATCACTGACCCTCTTCTTGCACTGGGTTAAAGTGTGGCTGCTTCTGCCACCAGCATCTGTATCCATAATTACCTGGTTCCATGCCTTTGGTCTCTCAGCTTGTCTGGGTCCAGTTTTTCCAAAAAAAGGTGTTTGTAATATGTCCTAAGGGCTGCCATGATGAGGCGATTCCCTTCATGGCTAAAGCTGTCCTTTTTTTTGTCTGGATCCCTGGTGCTGCATCATTCCTTTACCCAAAACAACAAGACAAAGTCATTTACTGAAACTTTTGATCCACTCATTAGCCAAACAATCCAGCAATGAGAGCATGCCTGCTTTCTTCACAAAGAAATCAAAGATATCAGTACAAAACCTGTATGATTAAAGATGAGCCAAAAACTTGTAAGGTGATACAACACCTATATCCATATACACACACTGGAAGTCCAAATTAAGGTGTGTTGTAATAACCTGCAGAGCATCATCGACAAATTTATAGCATTGCAAGCACTTAACATTACATTGTCATCTTATGTCTTTGCTTACAGACTTTATCATTTACCATTACTTTTCTGTATTTATATTCCAATTTTTCACTCATGACTGACAGCCAGAAATACACCAATAAAGTAGCAATCATCCTGACGCAACCATACACTGATGAAAATGAAGTACATCAGACTTCATTCACTTCAAAGTATGTGCTTGTATCGTGTGTATCATAATCAATAAATGCCCCATATCTAATTAATAGGAGATCATATGTAATTGTTAGTTTTCTTCTTTCTGTTTTCTTTTTTCTTCCAACTTCTTCTTTTTCTTCTTTACCAGTTTAATGCTGTGCTTTTCAGTTTGATCTTTTATTGCATTTACATTGTATCTCCTATGCATATTATTCAACTTGATGCCTGTTTAAGTTATATTGCTAATAATATTTTCATTGTGGATACTTTATTCTGTTTTATTTATATGGTATTCTAAGATAGTGCTTATAATATTTAACTGTTGCATTGTTCTGGAATTTCTTCATGAATACATATTTTATATTATTGGCATCTTGGTTTGGGCTGTACCTGAAAAGTGTCTTTGGACGAGTGTACCAACCTACTCAAGAAATGTTAAAAAATAAATAAATAAAATATAACAGTATGACAGCTAAGTAGTATCTCTTTTTTTTCTGTTGTGCAGCTTATTGATTTTGCAATTCTACCAGTCTTTGTTGAAGTGACCTATACAGCTGTCTCTTATCAGTATGTGCTCATAAAAGCAGGGGCAAATAATGTAATACAAATCATTCATTGTATCCTGAATAGATTTAATAAGGTAACTGGGGATATTATGTCAGTTAGCTTTCACGTGCATGTCATTTATTGGATCCACTATGCATGTACACTATCAGTAAATTAAACTCACAACAAGTAAAAAGAGCTCATCAATTACAGCTCACTTGAAATACTCAGAATACAGCTACCTGTGCTATTCAGTTTATGATCAAGTGTGAGACAAAATTAAGCTTTTTCCATGTTGGGGAGGGGCTTTCATGTCTTTATTATCTTCACTATAAATCTGATGCACCTTGGTGATCATTGACAAGTAATAAAGTATTTGTCACGTTCTTTTTCCAAGACACCACTATCTTCATACCAACTAGAACTCATTAATAAGAGAGTGCATAAATCTCAGTCTTCAAACACTCAAGCAATGAAACTGAGCAAATGCTAGCTCAGGTGTGAGACATTGTGCAAGTAAGCGGAATCCTCATTCACTGAATTCTAGTTCCCACTGTTAAAGTCGAAGAAGAAAGCCTTATTTATGGCAATGATTGATTTTGCTCTTAGGTTAAAGACAATGGTATGATCTGATTAATTATCAGTGGGTAAGAAAAAGGTCAGTATAATGGCTAAAATATTGCCATCCATTTTTGGGAATCACATTAATGGTTCTAAATTGCTCTAATTCACATAATTAATTAACATGTGGTAATGTTTATTTAAGGTGAGTAATTTATCCAATCAACATACAGGTGGCGGTGGTTAAAATTCCTCTTAAGAATGGCATTTTAGTCAATTCACTTCTGTCCTTTCAAAGTGTCAATTACTTTTAAATAATTAACTTTGAACGTCTTACCTAAGCGACTGTGGGAAAACAATGCAGCTATGTGCTGGGTGATTTCTTTCTTGCTGCCAATAAACAGCATATGGCATTGGAATAAAATAGGTATTTGATGGTTCTGTAATGCTCCACAAAACACCATGTAACTCAAAAATAATTTTCAGTTTAAAAAAGTATTAAAATGGTAAAGATTGTTGAAATGTTTCTCTCCAAGGTACAGATTACTCTTTGGTATATCTCCCCATGTGACAACAGCTTCCAGCTGAATAAGCTTAACTTGTAGAAAGATAGAGACATTTCAAGAACTTAGATTTTTAATGGCTTGAGTGAATTTGATTACCATCAGTAGAGCATGTTTACATAGCAATGCTGCATACATTTAAACATTTGGATGGTTTTCTATATGTGATTTTGACTTGGTAACAGACTTATGCATTGGAGAGTTGACCAGATAGAAGTGGAAAATTACCTGATAGCAACATAACTCTACCATTGGTTACTGGTATGGTGAATGAGTGTTGTTGTTGTGTCTTTCGGCTTTTCCCGGTTAGGGGTCACCACAGCGGAACTCCGGTCCGCTAATGATTGGCAGTTGATTTTTACGTGCCGAGTTGCCAGCCCTGGTGCACAACCTTCAATGAAAGTACGCCCATTCACACATGTCTCCACGCAGAAGACGCTGTAGCTGAGAGTCAAACCGGTCAGCATCTTACTGTGAGGTGACAACACTACCGCAGCACCACCACCAAGGATTATGGTGAATGACTGTACAAAGTTAATATAAACAGCAGAGTTCTGGAATCTCCACTCAAGATATTGTCTGATTAACTGTAAACAGTTTTATGGAACGGAAGACTGCAAGAATCATTTCTTGTCCCATCATCTTCAACAATATGAGTATGGAAAATGGAGAAAAAACATGGCTCATATAAGGCAGGCTCAGACTTCAGTAAACTAATCCATACCTTGCTGTGGCCACATATTCCGTGGTGACATCCTTAGAAAAGGAATTGGATCTATCCATGTAAACTTCTAATTAGTCCTGACATGTGATAGAGGGACCAGCTCAGAATCATAATAAGTGGGCATTCAAGCTGAAGAGGTGTTTTTGATAAGACATCTGCAGGCAGAAGTCTGAAAGTGTGAAAATGCACCTACATAAGCACCATTGAAGTTTATTCAAATGAATGCCTATAGGACAGCTTGCAGACCATATGTAGCAAAGATGGGAACAATGTATTATAGGGACTGGGATAGCAGAAAGGCTACAGGAAAAATGATGAGTAGCAAAAGAAGGGAACCAAGACAAGTCATGCATGCTGCTTAAAAGCCATTGATAGCTAGTGTCTACATGTTCACTATGGACTCACACTTATTTAATATATACAAACCTTGTTCAGCTATTACTAAACCACATATTATGAAACACCCATTCAACACCAAAATTGCAAAAAAGAGATTTAGAAATCCAAGGCATTTTTTTGCTTATTTAAATATATATATATATATATATATATATATATATATATATATATATATATATATATATAGATAGATAGATATATGTATACATACACACACACACACACACACGCACATGTTCCAGCAAGATGCATTAATATCTGTATTAAGTGATATATCTAAATAATAGATTTCACATCATTTCCACTAAGAAAGCTTTTTACAGAGATTTTGGTCACAGTGCCGAATATGCCCCAAGTGAGCAAATGCACGTTTGAGTATATAGAAAGTAAAGCATTACTTGCTAAGTATCGTACTTTTCCTTTCCACAAATATACAGTAAATATATCAATTATATGTTGATTATATGCATGAAGTTGTGTCTGCATCTTAAAAGAAATATATGACACAATGATAGAGCAGTATTGTCAGGAAGGAAAGACTGGTAATAACTATGAAGAGGGTAACTCTGAATGTGTTTACAGCAATTTTGGAGATGATCAAATGAAATCATCAGTGGAGACTGGTAACAATTATTTATGTATTTATTTATTCATTTATTTAAAAAAAAAACAAGTAATCACCGTGTTATCCTCAAAGTCTCAAAACAACCCACTAAACAAGTATAGTGAGTCCAAAAACAAAACGGTGTAAGAAACTTCTCTGTGTGGAACATTTTCAGTCCCTAATATCTCTAGTTAATCACTGTATATTAATCAGATCAGACAAAAGTAGTAGAAGTAGCGAACTTAAACACGTCTTAAGTAAAAAAAAAATAATAAAAAATAAACAATTGTACAGAATTACTAAATATTCGAAAGTAATCCAAGCAAGGCAGGCAGTCTGTTTCCAGACAAAAATCCTTTATTAAGTACACAGACAAGTGATGCAAGTAAAACAAAAATAGAGTAATAATTTCCTCACAAGCTCTCTAATTATATATAGACTTAATAATCTACTTAATAATCTGGTTAAATAAGAGGTACCACATCATTATACATATTATTTAAAGTACATAAGGGTTATATTATTATGACAGATACTAAGTAGGGCAGGACCAGCTCGAATGTCACACTGATGGGGAAAAGGATGTGAATTTAACATGTTTACCAATAACACTTTGTTTTACAGCACAATAAACCACTCCCATGCCTGATAATATATATATATATATATATATATATATATATATATATATATATATATATATATATATATATATATATATATGTATACATATTTAGAAACCTTGTGAGGAAATTATCACTCTATTTTTATTTTACTTGGATCGCTTGTCTGTGTACTTAATAAAGGATTTTTGACTGGAAACAGACTGCCTGCCTTGCTTGGATTACTTTTGGATACTTAGTAATTCTGTACAATTATATAGTTTTTATTTATTTATTTATTTTACCTAAGATGAGTATAAGTTCACTACTTGTACTACTCTTGTCTAATCTGATTAATATACAGTGATTAACTAGAGATATTTATTTATTTATTGACATTTGTTTACCAGAGAAGTCTGACTTGTTTTATAAATATCCTTTTTTAGTGGAGGCTTGAGGAGAAAATCTCCAGAAAAATTAAAAAAAAAATCAAATAAAAAGTAATAGTTAGATGTAATTAAAAATCATATATACATACTATCTGACAGTGGAATACATAGGATACAATAAAGCATGAGGAGACACCAGTGATGTAATAATAAAATAAAAATACACAATTAAATATGAAAATCAGTATATAAAATATATTAAAAATATACTTTACTATGTTAGAAAATAATGAAACAAAGTGGATACAAGCCTCCTAACAAGCGGGAAAGGGGAAGTGTTGAAGGGGTACATATAAATAATACAATGAAAGGGTAGTAAGAGTATTTCTTGATGTAAATCATACAGGACAGGTACATGGGCATAGCCATGAGTTAGGCAGACATTTTTTGAGAGAGGACTTAAATAATTGGGGGAAAGATAATACAATAAAAAAGTGTAAGGACTTTCTAGAGGCTGATGCTTTTATTTTCTAAGCATCTAAGACAAAATCATTAAAATCACATGATACAATAAGTAATTTAATGGGAAGGCACTATTACTGTGGCAGTGTTATTATTATTATCATTATTACTATAATATGCATAATCTAGAGCATTCTAAAGTGAAACTTTAATAATTATCACTATTCATCTAGGAGACACAAGTAAATGTCCATGATTTAAAATATAGTAAAAGCAAGGTGTGTGGGTATCGGTGTGCTTCAGAGGCTTCTGCAAATGTACAAGGCATCACAAACATATAACACACATGACTGCATTTTTGCAGCTTATTTCAACAATTCACTGGATCTTTATTGTGCTGCAACGTCTGTCGCTGTGTTGCATTGCTTACTGCTTCAAGGCATTAATTCAGCCTGTAATGAATGTCTCCAATTCACTGTTTCCAACCATTGCCTACCCACACTTCTTTTCGCATTAGGATAAGCTGCTCTGTTGAAAACTTAAGGTATTCATAGCACATCAATGCTGCTTTTTTTTCTTTCTTCTGTTCATCTGAAGAGGAGCCCTGTGAGGTCCCAGGGTCTTGGGTATAATACAGTCACTATGAATTAAATACATTTGTTGGTACAATAAGAGGTATGAAGCCCTCCAGGAACATTCATTTCTTGGGCAGCAATTTCTCTATAATAAACACAATCATTTTGAGACAGATATTTTTTTAATAGCCACAGGCCCCTAAAGGCCAGAATGAAGACCTTTTTCACATAATTATTGTTTGCCACCTGCATTTTAAATAAAATCACATTTTTCCCATTTGTAGTTATTAAAAAAAAACATTATAATAGCCTAAAGGATCACATCTGCATGTTGCAAAACTGTCTAGGTCTAAATGTTTCTTTCTAGATTATAAGATTTTGAAAACAATGGAATCATAACTATTATAACTATCTTTGGTAATGGACTATCCAGTAAACTAAGAATTCAAGGAAAGATTACTGCCTCATGTTTAATCACATCAGATTGTTTTCTTAAACTCTGAAATCAGTTTTATTTGGAATGCAAAGTGCTCAAAGAATATGTGTTGGCAATTAAAAAATTACATAATGTATTGTCTTCTACTGTTTGACTACATGTAATATCATTTGGCAAGCTATTTTTTTTTTTTTTGTAATGGGGAGAGCTGTATATAATACTAAATGCTTAGTGGCAGTATGCACAATTAAATTCTTAGTTTCATGGTGTCATATTCATAGTTCATTACTACAGCCATTAAACATCATACATTATAAGATTCTCAGCTGTAAATGCATGTTCTGTGTTATTTTCTACCAAGCAGCCTCATTCTATCTTCTCCACCCCTTCACGCTTTTTGCTGTGATAGCCTTAATGAAGTGTTATTTTTCAGCTGAAATGTTCTGGGAATAAATCCTTTGTTGTGTCAGCTTCTATTCATCATTTCCTGCTGTATACACCCTTATAATGCATTTTCGGTATATGCTAATACCTCAATGCCTTTAGAATAGAAATGCTGAGGGAATACATATTTATTTCATGCAAAAAAGTGATTGATGGGATGAAGAGCTGTATACAAGAACATGCGATAGTAACTGTTGAAGGGTTTACCATTTTTAATTAATAAGTATTTTATTTATATGCCTGTTTGTTTTAATTCAGGACATGAAAGTAACTCTGACTGTGAACGATCATGTCAGGTATTATTTGACAAGTTAATAACTTTATATTTGTTTTTCAATACAATAATACATTAAAAATCAAGGTGCAGGATGGATAAAACTAGTTCTGCTCACCCTGTTCTTCTCAGAATAAATTTTGGCTTATATTGTCAGCGAGCTCTTGCTTAAAGTAACTATATAAATATACATTGCTTGACAGATAGCAAACAGTGCAGATTGTTACTATAGCAAGTAATGAATACCAAGCAAGAATCCATAATTGTTACATATTGATATATATATATATGTATATATATATATATATATATATATATATATACATATATATGTATATATATATATATATATATATATATATATATGTATATATATAAAGAAATGGCCAGCAGTTCCTCTCTTTAAATAAAAAGGACAATTGGTTTAACTCCTGACTTATGGGGATAAGTATATACAACATCATTTTGTGAGGTGGTATGTTGTAAAGTTTTAATATGTCTAGAATCTATTACTATTATTAAAACTCAAGGTAGGAAAAGTTACTTTAATTTTTTTATGTTAGAAATTCCTGGCAAAATTTCTGCTACTAAAAAAAAGTAGATACAGTGTAAGGTTTCCAGTATGCTAAACTAACACAAATAATGCCTGATACAAAGCTCATTGTTTCATATATATATATATATATATATATATATATATATATATATATATATATATATAAATATATATATATTTGATATCCCAGATTACCATTACACTGAACCACTCAATATCAAGATGATAATTCCGAAAGTTGAAATGCCTGAAAGTTTAAAACCTGGAATCTCAAAACCTCTAGAGGTAATGTAAAGTTCAAAGGGTAAGTGTTTAAGTAGTTCACTATCACTTTAAGGGTTTGTATGTAGTGCCAAAAAGAAAATATACCCATTTTCTCAATGTAGTGCGATCTTGGAGTTGGCATATTTAATTTAGGGGGTGTGGGGGGTGTACCCCCCACATGAGGGGTGCAGGGTGACTTCCCCCCTGCAAAAACTAAAGAAAAAATATTATATATAATATTAATATCTTTTCCATTTCACACCATGTCTGTGTCAAATGTCAGTAAGGGAGGATACACCTACTGCTTTCTAGAATGTCCTGGGAGGTAGTGTAGTGATTCAAAGCTAGGTACACTTTAAAAAAAAGTTGATGTATTTGTTTAAATATGCTTTGGTGGGAAAGTAAAATTATTGTGGTTTTAAATTGAAAGATATTTTGTTTTTGTGAGATGTTTTTCTGTGTATGGGAGGATGTTAATGTTTAGTGTAGGCTGTTTGATATTCTGATGGTCGAGCTTTACGTTTTTCAATATTGTGGTAGTCAAAGTTTTAAACTTTCAGGCATTTTAACTTGCGGGATTATCATCTTGATATTGTGTGGTTTGGTGAAATGGTAATTCGGATATCAAAGCAGATCATAGTTTTATGTATGTATATATATATATATATATATATATATATATATATATATATATATATATATATATATATATATACATGCCATGGAGTGAAGATCCTCAAGAATAAGTAAGAATGTGAAGTAAAATAAAATGCAACTTGATATTGTTAGTTATCAATGAAAAATATTCTAGTCAATATGACCCAGACTGTGTGCATATGGGTATATGCTTGAAGCTATATATAAATACATATGCATGAATAGAAAGACAAAATTAGTATAAAGAAATGAGAAAACTGAAAGGGAAATATCAGCATTTTTAAATGTTGTAGTAAGGTAGTTTTCTTCTACCTATAATACAGTGTGATTTGTCATAATGCCGAAACACAGATGCTGACACAGAGACTGAAAGAAAACTGTCAACCAGTTTGCATTTGCTGTACACATTCTAACAAACATGACCTTCCATCCCCCTTTCTTTCATCTGCCTATCATTCCATTCCATTCCATGATCTAGCAATGTGCATTGTCTTGTTCTTAGGTATACTTATCGTCTTAGTGCAATATTCACAAAGATAAACTTAATATTATATGTTAATGCTTTTTGTTCTTTTACATTTTTACTTGTCAGCTAGGCATTGTGTGTATGTCATTTGCAATTTCTCATCCATCTAATACGAATAAGGCATTTGTTTGCAAGTGCTACTGATTCTTGGGTCAGGTCATGACTGAAAAGGGTCTTTTCACCAAATCATTTACTTGATTGTTTGACTAAGCTGACTAACTAATATGCATAAATATACAAACAACTGCATATATTCCACTAGCTATTCATTCCTGTATCCATCCATCAATCTTGCCTCCCATACCTACTTAACCATTCATCCCTGCATCCATCCATCCATCCATCCATCCATCCATCCATCCATCCATCCATCCATCCATCCTTCCATCCTGCCTCCTATACCTGCTTATCTATTCATCCCTGCATCCATCCATCAAACCCACCTCCCATAACTGCTTTGCTATTCAGCCTTGCATCCATCCATTTATCCTGCTTCCATACCTTTCTATTCATCCCTGCATCCATTCTTCAATCCTGCCTCCTATACTGGCTTAGCTTTTCATCCCTGCAACCATTCCATCAATCCCACCTCCCATACCTGCTTAGCTATTTAACCCTGCATCCATCCATCAATCCCAGCTCCCATACCTACTTAGCTCTTTATCCCTGCATCCATCCATCTATTCTGCATCCCATACCTGCCTCTATCCTTCTTTCCCCTGCATCCCACCATCTAACCTTCATTCAGTCTCTGTATACATCTAGTCATCTATTCAACCATCCTTGCTTCCCTTCTTTCCTTCAGTCCCTCACTCCATCCATCCATCCATCCATCCATCCATCCATCCATCCATCCATCCATCCATCCATCCATCCATCCATCCATCCATCCATCCATTCATTCAGAAATACAGACATCAGTCCCTCAATAATATAGACAGAGCTATGTTTTTATGTAGTGCCTATAAGAATGACCTACAAAATTATAATTATGTCTGAAAGTTAGTGCATAACAATGCAGTGTGTTTAAAATACAGCATTAGACATTGCATGATATTACCAGACCATTGTAAATCTTTTATACTAGTAACTCTGAGGTTAAATTATTACTAAAGTGTATATATCATCACTAGTACATAATTCTAAATGTTTCATTGTGGCAGTGTTTACTTACCACTCATATATAATTATAAACATTTCAGTGCAAAGTGTTTACTTACCACCAGCACATAATTCTAAATGTTTCAGTGTAGTGTTTGTATCTATGTTATAGATCTGCAGGAGAGGTAGGGTCACTTGCTTCTAGGATGTCATAATATATTTTCTGGCTAGAATGAATAATTCCCACAAGAATAGCAAAATAATTCGAAACAAAGTGAAAAATAACTAAGGAAAAGGCTCCAGATTAGGGACACATTTTAAATTGTGTCACTGTCATCTTAGAAATTCGCAATATTATTTCCAGTTTTAGTAGGAATGAAAAAAAAATCTTTGAGAAACATCAGGGGTGACCCTACAAAATAGGTACAGCTGAGAGGTCTGTATGTGGAATGCATGTAAAGTAGTACCTCATGCACCTAGCATCCTGGTATCACTAGAAACTTCTAAAGTGAAGCTTCTTCTCATCCCTGGAATACCCACATGATATCTTTCTTTGCTGCAAGTAAGTGAGTAGTACTAAAATGCTCAGCACAAGTATGATAGTCAATGTAACTATGAAAAGGCAACACCTAGTTATAATAACATAATCAGAGAGAACTTTACCATATGATATCATTTGGACCAAATAATAAATCCATTACTGGACATTTTCATTATAAAACTGCTGCTCAAAGGATTGCTGACAACTGTAAGATGGGGGCAATCAGTGAATTCCCCAACAATGTAGATATCCTTCAGTAGGGCCTAGTTCAGACTAATGATTGGTGCCAGAACCATGGCCTAAAACTAAATGTGAAATAGTGCATTATCATACTCTCTGGGAAGTTGAATTCCCCTGCAAATTATAACATCAGTAGCACATCGCAAAGAGAAGACCCAAAAGTGAGAGATCTAGGTACACAGATAGATAGTGCTCATACTGGCAATCCACTTTCACTAAACATTGCACAGATATCCACACCAGCCATGGACCATCTTTTATGTCTAGCCACTTTCCTAGCTTTTGTCCTGTTAGACCATCTAGTATGGCACTCTTACATATAAAACTGATAAATAGCAAGTCTTATGACATACAAATATGGCCTGTGACAATAAACCAGCTATAACTGAATATCAATAGATAATGTTATAACTTAACAAGACATGCATGGTATTTTGTACACAGAATTACACTGCCCTAAAGTGGGGTACAGCTGGAAAAGAACTGGAGGTGTTGTTATAATATTCATTAATAAATGTTTGAATACATTCTTGCTGTGAAATAAAGGTCTGAATTTCCTTTCAACCCGGATACTTTAGTCAGTGACATCAGTACAGAATCCTAGTCAGACCCCAATTTGTTTACCTACCTCCCTTTATATCCCCACTATGTTAAGCAACCTTTTCACTTATTATCACCAATACATAAAATAATTTAATTCTAATGGTTATTATTGATATCATCTTCCTCGGCCTCAAAGTGACACATTCAAGGTCAGTTTAAGAGCTGTAAGCCTAAGGTGATTGCTATTACAACCACTTCCTTGATTCTCAGAGACATCAATGATGTATTACTGATCAAATAAAAGGTTAAAACCTCTACCTACCATTATAACAACCAGAGTATTTCCTCTGCACAGACAGTATCTTGTCAAGGACTGAACTTAATTGACAGGTTATTTGCTGTTCATGAACTGCGTTTCAATCAGCACCAACTACATTTCCCATACCTCTTCTTGGTGTCTGTAATATATTTTTATACTCAATAAAGACATAATAACTTTATCTCAGTCCTGTATAACACCAGAAATGAGAACCCATCAAACACTACACTGTACTACTCTACTTGAAATGCTGAAAAAAATGGTTTATTGCAAGTAATGTTTTATTATCAAAAGCAATCTGAGTAAAAAAAGCAGTAATAAGACATTATGTCACACTGTATCTCATAACTCTCAAAAGGTAGGTTGTCTATCTAGTCACCACTAATATAGTGGATAGCACATTTCAGTGTCTCATATGTCCAGACTTTTAACAAACTACCCAGTCATGGCTGCATTGAAGGGCTCTGTGGTTATATGGTCAACTACCAGTTAACTTGTTCTATCTGTTCCATAACTCTTTGATTGAAAACATACTTTCTTAATACTGAGATTGATAGGCATGCCCCCTTCTCCCTCATTTGTAACCACAATAGTCCAGAAGACGTTGCCAGTACCTTTAACAATTTATTTACTGAAACCATTCATTCTCTAGCCAACCAGCTATCCCCTGATGGTTCAAGTCCTATTACTTTTACAACCAGCTCTCAACCCTTTTTTCACCTTCAACCTGTTCGCACATTCCTTGTTCAAACCCTTATTCAGAAACTTAAACCAACCACCCTCTCTACTGATATCTTACTGGCAGAATATCTGCAAAAAACTGTGGATGCCATAGCCTATCCCATCTCCATCCTGATTAATAGAACTATAATGAAGGTTCCATCCCCTCTATCTGGAAGATATCTCATATTATCCCTCTACATAAAGGTGGTAACGCCAATGAATTATCAAATTATACACCCATAGCCATATTATCACCCCTGGCTAAAATCATTGAGAAATGTATAAATAGACAGGTGCTGAGCTATCTTATCCAAAACAACTTACTCGCCAACTCTCAACATGGTTTTAGACCATTTCATAGCACCACCTCTGCCCTCCTGTATTTTTCTGATGCCATTAACAAAAATCGCAATAATATTCTTTCCTCAGCCATCTTTATTGATCTCTCTAAAGCCTTTGATATGATAAACCATCAACTACTCATAAACATACTTAGATGCTTTTCTCTAGATAATCTGGCTATACAATGGTTCCAATCTTATCTAAATGATAGACAACAGGCTGTCCTTTGGCAAACCACTATATCAAGTCATCTTCCCATTACCCTTGGTGTTCCACAAGGTTCCATAGTAGGACCCCTCCCCCTCTGATCTACAGATCCTAACCCAAAAAGTGTTCAACATAGTTGAAAACTGGCTCCTTAACCGTCGACTCATATTGAATCCTAAAAAAACAAAATGACTACTATTCTCTCCTACCCATAGGTCCTCCCCACTTACTTTTACTGTTAAGTCAAACAATTGCACCATCATATCTCCTGATCCCTCCACCAAGCTATTAGGGTATCGATCGATAACAACCTGAAATTTGATGTACATATTAACCATACTATAAAAACAGTCAATAAAAACCTTGGCTCACTATACAGGATTAAGCCCTTCCTTACACCTCTAGCTAGGACTATTATTGCCCATATCCACTTACTCTCTACCCTCCTTTATGCCTCCCCCATATTTATAAACGTGAGTAAAAATGACCTTAACAAATTGGCAAGCTCCTATAATAACACTGCTAGATTTGCCACAGGAGCCACATACAGAACTAACCACTGTCATAACTTGAGCCAATTAGGATGGTTAGAATTGCCCAACCAACTACAATACAATCAAATTATAATTGCACATAAAATACTCTACCAACCTGAAAACACTCCCATACTTAAGAACCTTATCACCCCATACAACAATCTTAAGACCCTATGCTCATCCAATAGGCTTCTAGTACAAATAGCTAAAACCAATAACACAGCCGGTGACTCCTTGTTCTCTAACTCCATTGGCAAAACCTGGAACATACTGCCTACTGATCTTACTTTGATTTCCTCCATAACCCTATTCAAACATAACCCTAAACAGTACTTCAAAACACGCCGGCTATGTCCCTGTACTATATCCCTAGGTTCAAGGATACTTTATGCTGTACTATGTTTGAATGTTTCTGATAGCCCATAAACTGTGTATGTTTTAAAATGTCAGACATTATGTCATTGTACATGCCAATCTTGTGTATTTTTTAAAGAATTCAGTACTTGTATCTTACATGTATAAATGTAATGTATAGTCTTTGTCTATTGTTGGACCTTTTTTCCCTAGGCCTCTGCTGAAAATGGACAGATATCCACTTGGACTAGCCCAGTCAACAAATGTAAAATAAAATAAATAAATTATATTTCTTCTTGAGCTATATAACAAATGCTATTCTCTAAACACCTCTGGGACCTATATATTGCTTTCATTTTTCATCTATCCATGAGTGAGAACAGATTCTGCTCCCTTAGTTTCTCATTATAATACTTACTCTGTGACACTTTTATTTCTCAGGTTGGTCTACCTTATTTACCTGCTTAATATCTTTACCCCTATGAACATAGTACTCCTTCTGGGGCCTGACCATGGATCTTAGTAGTTTCAGTAAATCTTCTCTTCTTCTTCCTAGTGACTAATCAAATTAAGATACAGTCCAACATCTTATTGGCCTTGACTACAGTTTTCTCTCTTTGGACATGAAGGTACATTTCCATGTTAGTGTTATGTCAGTCTTTTTCTTTTTTCTTTTTTTCCCCTTTTTAACAAACATAAATCTAAATAAGAAAATTAACATAGCCATATATATTTACAAACATCCATAACAAAATGCAATAAAATAGAACATAACCATTAATATTATCTACTAAATCACTTAATTTAAAGCAATATCTATACTGATGTGTGATATCTGTTGTTTTCATTTATATGGTTAACAGTTCCTTTTTACAAACATTTTTCACCAAACATATAAACTCATTGAAAGATATAGTAGCTTTACACTTCCAATACTTAGTAACTGTTTTTCTTGCAATAGATAGAATGGACCAAAGAAGTGGTATCTGAATCATTTGGATGGATTCTGGAATTGGAGCATTAAATAATATCAATGAATTGGTTATATTCCATGTATCTGTCCAAATGCTTGTGCAAAATTCCTAAATTCATTCCAAAATGGTGTAACCATTTTACATTTCAGTATCATATGGAGCCAATCAGCATTAGTATCTTTGATACATCAACAGCAATTTGTTTTCCCAGTTTTATAAAACAATTTAATTTTATGAGGAGTTAAAAAAAACTTTGCGAAGAAATTTCCAAGTGCAAATTCTTCAATAAAGATAAGATGTAGTTTTCCCTCCAGACTTCAACATTAAACTTTTATCCACACCAGTAAGCTCAGACCTATTGATTTTAGAAGAGTAATTCAAAATGCATGAGTCCAAGGAAGTAAACTCTACTCTTAAGATCCTACAAATTATAGATAAACAAGATTTGTCATTATTTAAAGTATTGTTGATTTAAAAGAAAAACTTAAGATCATAGGGAAGTGTTTTGCTTGAAAATCCATAGTGATTTTAATTTTATCCGATGAATATTTTTACAAATTTGTATATTTAACCAATTAGTTTTCTCTAAATAATATTTAGTAAGTAAATGCTCTGCTGTATATATTTTATTTTAATTTAGAAATTGGTGCCACAAAATTAAATCTGAATCTTTAAGTTTTAACATCTTACTTGTATTAAATGTTTCTAAGGAGCCATTAGTATTAGATATAGGAAATATTAAAACAATGAATCTTTAATCAAATAATTAGAGTTCATAAAATTTTTAAAGGTGTGAATAATATGATCTGTAAATGGATAAGAAATGGGATTTGTCCTATCATTCATACATACATCTTTTAGAATCCAGTAAAACTATTTATTCCAAACGGTGTATAAGAATCCATAAAATTACTATTACTAGTAAATAAACGTTCATGAATAGATGTCCAATAAGTTTTATACGAAGAGTTTAACCATACTGAGATTATATTTAGATTAGTGGATTTGGTATATAATTCAATATTTGGGAAACCTATGACCCTTTCTTACCAAGATTTAATATGCCAATCAAAAGATATTCTTGTTTTTTTTTGGGGGGGGCATAGGAGTTTAATAAGAATAGAGTTCAATTTAAAAAAAAAACATTTTAGAGGGAAAAGTTATCAAGAATTGTGTAATAAATAACATTTCTGGAAGAATTATCATTTTTATACAAATAAGTCTATCTTCTATTGTAAAAAGTTTTTTTTTATTTATCAATTAACTTAGTAATTGTATTAATCACATTATTATAGTTTTTTAGAATCAAATCTTTTACGGAAGACTTAATTACCCCAATGTAGTCAATGTGTACATTATTCCAGTTAAATGTTTTAAAGCTTATTAAATATTTAGTCCCTTTTTATTTATATGCAAAGTTTTAGTTTTTGATTTTTTTTTAATTTTAAACTTGAAACGTTTTCAAAATAATCTATAGAGATAAGTATATGTTCTAGTGAGGATTCAGTGTTTTCACTAGTTATTAATATATCATCTGAAATTGTCTGCATTTTAAAATATAGTTGCTATATATTGTGAATCCCTTAATTTTGATATTAGACCTAAAGCAATTAACAAATGGTTCTATAGCTAGAGTAAATAATAAAGAGACAAAAGGGCATTCCTGTTTAGTGCCTTTTAAAGTTATGAAGGCGCTAAAAAATGGGCCAATTTTAACATAATAAATGAGTTACTATAAAGGCTCATTATTAGATATATAAATTCTATGGAAAATTTATATTCTTTAAGTATTTTAAACAAGTAGGGCCAAGTGATTGAATCAAAAATCTTATCTAGAGCTAAACTTAAAATTGATAATTCTTTTTTTACTTTTATTAGCTATATCAATTAAGGTATTAAATCCAATTATATTATCTTGAGCTTTTCTATGTAAGATAAAACCAGTCTAGTCAACATTAATTAATCTTGGCATAATGGGATTTATTTTTTTTTGCAAGGATAGACATAAACATTTTATAATCTACTTTTAGCAATGATATGGGCTTATAGAAGGAAAAAGTGTAGAATCTTTATCTTGTTTAAGGATGGAAGATACAAGAGAATAGATCAGATTTTACTTGTTCAAACACTTTCAGTAAAACATGTAATAAATTACCCGGGATTAATTAATATAATTCTGGATTATACTATCTAGACCTGTTACTTTAAGCTTATTTATTTGATCTTTTAGTCCTTTAAAGGAAAATGGTTTATTGATTCTAATTTTTTGTTCATTAGTTAATTGGTATTGTATATTATTTTTCAAAAAGCTATCAGTTATAATATTACTATCAAAAGTTATGTTTTTATTATTAACTTTTCCATAATAATCTCTAAAACATTTTAAAATATCTTTAAGATCAGTTGCTTTCTTAGTTTTATCTCCACTTCATATATTTATTTATTTATTTAATATAATTTGAATTGTTTTTCTTCGATCTAATAGCTAATTTGTGTAGACTTTTGGATTTACTGTATATGATTGTAATGTTAATTGTTTTTCCAATTGATTGAAATTTTATGATGAAGTCTCTCAAGATATTTTGGTTTAATATTTTTAATATTAACATCTTTATCACTGGGTTTTAAATTTAATTGCAATTTATCTATATTTGATTGGAAATTATTTAACTCATTATCTCACTCCCTTCTTTTACATAGATATTACTTTTTGCTTCTTCCATACATAAACACTTTTAATGCATCCCATAAAAATGTTATTTCATCATTATTATTAAAATTGATAAATTGATTTATTTCCATCAAAAACACTCTTTAAAATCTTTCATTTGTATAATATAAGACAAAATTCTCATAAAACAGATAAAATTGCTAGGGCTCAAAGTCATAATAATAAAAGTAACCGCATTGTGATCAGATAATGGACATGGTGTTATCAACACTTCTTCAATCTTGGTATATTGGCCATTTGAAGTGAAAACTTTGTCAATGTTAGTTTGAGTGCCAAATGTGTGTGAGTAATGTAAAAGTTAAGAGAGTCTGCTAACTTTAATTCATATGTATCATGCATATTTAGATCAGTGACAAGTTTTTTTTTATTTTTAGCAACTGAGAGCAATTTAGGATTTGTACTATTACTAGTATCTTTACTAGACAGAATGTAATTAAAATCTCCAGCAATTATCAATTCATCTTTTACATATAAAGTTATGCTATCTAAAAGTTTCTTTGCAGCCTTAGCTCCAAATCCAGGTAGCCAATATATATACACAAGTGTATAGTGTTGTTTATTTCTTTCTATCACTACTAAACTCAACATACCATTTATATCAGAAAAATAATTTACTACTTTAGGCAAAGGTAGTGAGTTTCTCCAAAGAATCAGAGTGCACCTTCTTTTTTATTTAAAATGAGAGTCCACCAGAATTGACTAATCTTTCAAAAACAATCTGTCTACATCCTCCATTAATAAACATGTTTCTTGTAAGAAAATTATGTGGGTGTTGTATAAATTCAAATATTTAATTAAACTACTCTTTTTTAATGGACTGTTAAGTCCATTAATATTTAATGAGAGACATTTATAAACTGACATTATTAACATCATCTTTAAAGTTAGTATATGATGGTTTAGTTTAAAAATTGAAGCCCAAATAATAGAAATTTTTGTTATGGACAAATTGAACAAAACTAAAAAAAACTCAGTTTTAAAGAAATTCACACCCTCTATCAACAAACAAAAAATTCCTGGTGTGATGATAAATTCATTCAAACCACTCTCTAACAAACCCATATCACAACCAACATACTAATTTAGATGCTACTGCTATCTGATTTTAATATATTAACATTAGAGAAATGAGTAATGAAAACACTCAGTATTTAACACCATTAATACAGTTAATAAAGAATGAATAAACAGATTAATATTAGTGTTAATGAACATTTAAAGAGTATATAATCTCCAAATCCATAAAGTTTTTAAGAGTCTACCTTAAAATTCTAGTAATATCTGAATAACCAATAAGATAAGTATAATGAACAGAATGTAAGTCAAACAGTCCAGATTCTTCCCCATTTCAACCTTTTTGTTTAGGTATTATACTAAACATAAACAATAATGCATGTCACACAATACACAGCTATTATATATTTTCATTAATTATTTTATTATTATGCTACTAAGTTGAAATAGATGCTGAAAAAGCAACATTATGATGAATAACACATATATGGTATTAAATGTTCTATTTATTTATTATAAATATTTTTATTTGCTTATTTGTCAATTGGGAAACAGCACAGAACTACACAAAATATTATCAGATATAATTCAAGGGCTCAATCTAATGAAATAAGTACAAAAAACTATGAAAATGTAGCAATATTGTAGTACAGCACCCTCTCTTTCAGTCTGCATAGAAATGAATTAAATGCTACAGCTATACCAGATGAGAAAAAATTTTAAGAACTTTTCATATACCTTTACTTTAATTGCTTGAAATTCTTTAATAATATATTTGTTTTATGCTTTTTACTGATGTGTTGATATGGTACCAAGAATATGTATGTTTTGTTCATTTTCAATAGTACTTACTATCTTACAAAGATATTCGGGTAGTTATGTCAACATTATTTTCTCCAATTACACAATGCAAGCCTCTTAATGTGGGTAGTTATGTCAACATTATTTTCTCCAATTACATAACGCAAATTTCTTAATTGTCATAAATCCTAAGTTCCAAAAATACCCATTGTAATATTCTGAATATACCTAACCACACTGCATCCCTTTACTTAAACAATATGTACAAAAAATGTTATCTAATTAAACTAGATGTCATTTTTTTTACCTGCAACTGCTCTTGCCTGCAACTAAAAAACACAGAAAGATTGATATCAATAGCACACAGCCAATGGGTGAGAGTGAAGTCCCCTAGAGAAGCAGGCCTCAAGCTTTTGAAAAGCAAATGAGTACCCTCTAAAACCCAAAAATCAACTAGATAGAACTATAAATCCCATACACTACTACATCATGCCACCACAATTCTAGATATTGTTCAAAATAGGAGAGTATGCAAGAATGAAAATGACAAACACAACTCAGGATTTGGTTCACAGTGCAACTCATGCAACATATCCCACTGTATATAATACATTTTTCCAGTACAGTGCCAATGTCACATTTCTATATCTTAGCAAATCTTGCTCAGTAATACTTAAATTCTATATTTTTTAAAACAAATTAACCTTAATAACTGACATGGATCTATTACTAATGTTCTATAATGAAAGTAGTTTTGAAAAGAATAGGTAAGAAAGCATTCACTACATTGGGGATACAGCATGGGGGATATCACAACATCCAAAAGACCCTGTCATTAATATATATAACAGAGTATATTACCATTTATAAACAGTTTTATTTTTAAAGTTATCATCATTTATTGTGAGATGTCCATATCTCAACAAGTCCTTTAACTTTTGCTTGCTATTACCCACCACCACTTTTTAAATTATAAAGCTGTCACTTGCAAAGTTCAATATATCTGCTATATTTTGGATTGATGTTCACCACTACTTTGCAGCTATTTTATTAAATTAACCACTGGAAAATGGATCAATGAGGGATGAAATCCTGTGAAGGTAAGCCACCACTACTAAATGAAATAAAGACAAGTATCTAGGAAGAGTAACGCAATTTATGGTACTATGTCTAGACATCTTAATCAGCACATCATTAACTAGTAATAAAATATGCAACATCACTAGCTTAAAATTGACTACTTATATTTTGGCAGCACAACAAATTTTCATACAGAAATAATTACAGCCAATATCTATATATGAAATGCTTGTAAAAAGGTGTAAATAAATATAACAGACACTGATGTATTCCAGAAGAAACAGCTGATTACCATAGACTTATGGTCTTCAAACCTCTTGAACTGAATGGTCTTTTCATTTTTTTAATCTGTACATAGATGAAAACAACTTGATCTTCACAGTTCTTGCTGTCCATTTCAAAATTCCATTTTCATATTTCCTGTTGTTAACCGGGTCAAAGTTTAAGATCCATTTTCCTGTTTCTTTTATTCAAAAAAAGTCTAAGCTGCTGCTACATTTTAAATACAAAGCCTGTGCTAGTAAACTTCTCTTCCTACAAGTAAAATGTGCATTAAGTGGGAAAATCTGTTAGGAAGGGAGACTAACTTATTTAAAAAAGAAGCCTGTGATGACATATTACAGTCGTGAGTACTATTAATAACAATTTAAGTCCCCTTCCCCTTTTTTCCTTTTTTATTTAATGTTACAAACACTACAGCTGTCAAAATCCAGCTTCAGGTCAAACTGTCACATTTTACAGAAAAGATAAAACATCTTCCACTCCCCATTATCATTTCAACAACAAAAACATCACATTTAAACCTTCAAATGGCATCAAAAGCAGGATTACAAGACAAGAACACTTCATTATAATAAATAACCAATGTAAACTATTCAGAACTATATACTGTCCTATAAACCTCTTGTCTTATCATTAATATTTTATTTCAAGGTGAATACAATTTGATTTAAAAAGCTTATAATTATAATTTATGAAATAAGGAGTATATCAGTCAAATGTGTTAATAAAGAGAACTAAGAAAAAATAAAATAAGAAAGGAAAAAGAATAAATGATGTAAAAACACCTTAAATATATTACTAACTATTATAATATTAATGTAACTATTATAGTATACATATATGGGTCTTCTTTTGTTCTACAAAAACACATTTTTTCAAAGAGCAGAAGTATGAACCCATTTCAGTGAAAGTGCCCTTAACTGAAACTGCACTTTCATGAACACACTGAACCAGAAATAAAAAAAAAAAACACTTCAAACACACTTTTACTGGGGGGGGGGCAAGCCAACATGCACCCCCACACCCTGCTACTTATATATACTAACTCTGATATAGCACTACAGTGGGGATATGGGTATATTTCCTTATCCCCACTGTACCCCCTGCAAAAGCGTTTTTGCAGTGTTTTTTTTTTTTTATTTCCAGTTCGGTCAACCGGTGCTCATGGAAGTGGACTTTTGGTAAAGTGCACTTTTGCTGAAATGAGCTCATACTTATGGTTGAAAAAACGTGTTTTTGTAGAACAGAAGTAGACCCATATCCATATCCATATCCATATATATATATATATATATACATAGATATATATATATAGATACATAGATATATATATATACATACATATATATATATATATATATATATACATAGATAAATATATATATATATATATATATATATATATATATATATATATATATATATATATATATATGGGTCCTAGCAGCATCGCCAAAATTACAGATGTCTGAATCCCAAATTATCAAGACCAGAAGTCCGAAACTCCACTTCAGTGAAAGATCAGTATGCCAAAACACACACCACTGAAACAGGTAACACAAAGTGTCTTTAGTTTAAAATGGATAGTGCAGTACAGTGATGATCGGGAAATATACCATTTCTATCACTGTAATGCGATCTCAGAGTTGGTATAGGGTATGTTGTACTGTTGGTGTTTAGTGTTCTGTGTTGTTTCAGTGGTGTGTGTTTCGGCATACTGATCTTTCATTGAAGTGGTGTTTCAGATTTCTGGTAATTTGGGATTCAGACATCTGTGATTACAGCGATGTCACTATGATTCATATACACACACACACACACACACATATATATATATATATATATATATATATATATATATATATAAATATATATTATATATATATATATATATAATGAGAGAGAGAGAGAGATAGATATATAATTAAAAATAGGTTTGCTTATATGTTAAAGGGAATAGTGTTTTTGTAGTATTTCAAGTATAATGGACTATACTTAGAAAGAGAAAATTAGTAATAGTAATGGGAAAAACAAGAAAAAGGAAAAAATATTTATTTTTGTAAAGTATTTATAAAGATGACAGTATTATAAATATGTAGATAAAACAAACTATATGAAATAACAATACCATTATTTTCCTTTCAGTTTTTTTGCTATTTTTTCTTTAGATGACCAACCATTTTTTGCAGCTTGTCTCTTTAAACTTTAAGAGACCAGTCCATTTCTTTAGTTTTATCTAGCAGTTTCTTCTTTTGACTAAAATCCAAAGCATCTTCTTGTGTATTAAACATTTTTAACCTTCTGTTAAAGAAATCTTAATTTGGGCAGGGAAAAATTAGATGAGCTTTTATATTCAGTTTCTTTAAAGTTTTAATGGAAGGAATACAGGCTTTTCTTTTAGTCATGACTGATGAAGTATAGTCATTATCAAACCTGACAGCATTTTTCTTAAGTTTTACTGAAGAATTTGCCCAGGAAGATTTCAGTACCAAATCTTTACCTTGGCTGTAAAGAAACTTAACAATAATGGATCTAGGAACTGGAAGATTGTTTTTTAATGATGAAGTTGAAATAGATCTATGAGCCCTCACAATACCAAAAGAGACAACCTCTGGTAGGTTAAGGGCTTCAGAAACTGGTCATTCAAAAACTTTATATTATTATTAATTGCTATTATTAAATATTATCTCCTTCTTCCTTTTCTGGGTTTCCATATATTCTGATAGATCTACTTTCTAGATCTTCTAATTTCTCTAAAAGCAAAGTATTTTTTTTTAAATGAATTCTGTATGATTCTCAGTTTCCACCATTCTTCCATCCAAATCACTTACTGCATTCTCCGTTGATGAGATCTGTGCAGATTCATTTAACATGCCCATTTATTTTCTGCAATCTATTCTTATATTAACTACTTTAGTCTCAAGTTTGTCTATTTTAATGGAAAGTTCCTAGATACTTCCCAAAATAGATTGTAATTCCATCTTCACTGAATTTTCTTGAGAGTTCACTTTTGAGTGGCTCATTTTGTCAAACCAGTTAGTAGTACTTCAGACAGGAAAATTTCAAAGAAAAATCATGCAAAATTGATTTTTCTTCCAAATAAAGCATTCAAGTTTGTTTATGAAGTTTAAAATATGTATAGAAATAGATTGTTGATGAATGTATATAATAAAATCCTGTCATAAAAAATAAAGGAAAACACAGCAAAACTTTGTGCAGTTCACCATCTTGGCTACACTCGCAAAGTCTTTTTCTGATCTGTGCCTTTTAGAGTCACTCCACTACTTTGTTACTGCAGTTTTGTATTACTAGATATAAGGTGATATACCATGTTTCCCTGTATTGAACTTTAGATGCCACTTTGCAGTTCACCCTGCCAATCTTGTCAGATCTCTTTAAAAGTTTGCTTACCATTCCATTTGCTGTTATTTTAGTATCATCTGAGAAAAGATTGCTTTCTCAGTGCTTATCTTGATATTTGTTTCAGAGGGGCGAAAGAGTACCCATTCCAGGAACAGCTGCTGTGGAACTTCACTGTTCAGTTATCTTTCCTTTAAGGAGGCCTCTGTAATTATTATTCTTTACTTCATGACAATCACAATAAGCCACAGTGGTGCAGCGATAGGTTTGCCGCCTCACAGCAAGAGGTTCTCCCGTTCAATTCTTGGCTGGAGCACCTTCTGTGTGGAGTCTGCATGTCCTCCCCAAGGTCAAGTGGCCTTCGAAAGACATGTGTGAATGGGCGTGCCTTCGTTGAAGGTTGGGTGTTGAGCTGGCACTTCGGCACCGTAAAACTCTACTGCCAGTCATTAGCAGACCGGAGTTCCACTGTGGTGACTCCTAACTGGGAAAAGCCAAAAGAAGAACAACTTTGTGACAATCACAACTCTTGTCTGGCTTTTTAACTTCTAACTATCCTACCCTATTTCCCTTCAGTTGGCTAATCAGTCCTTTGTGAGGGAAATGAGTAGCTTTAATGAAGTAAAGGTATTCAGCATTACATGTTTTTAATAACATAATTTTGGTGTTTATCCTATAGTTTGTTGTTCTCCAGGATAATAATATTTTCCCCTCAATTTCTCTACCATGACATTCACTGCTATGGAGTTTAGACTTATAGGTAAAAAGTGTCTTCAGTTAGTTATTGCTCTCCATAGTCATTGAATAGTTCTGCTGGAAGGTGGATCTACTAGTACATCTGACTGTTCCTTTAGTATCCTGAAGGATATCCTGTCTATCTTCCTTTAATTGTTTCAGTTATCTTCCTACATCTTCTCATGTTACATACATACATATATACATACAACTGTTTCATACATGGGCATTAAAAGCCCGTCTACCTTGCCAATATACCAAAACACTTGTTCCCATAATAAGTGTCCAGGCTGTTCTTAAAAATATCTAAACTAGTGCTTGCTTTAATGTAATTTGGTAGTCTGTTCCATGCAACAGCTAGTCTGTCAGAGAACTAATTAGCACACTTCTCATTCCTATAGAATCTTCTGCATAGGTTGTCTGATGATTCTCTAGTACTTTTTGATAACCCCAAATATTCCCAGAAGTAGTTGTCTCTAAATACCCTATATACTTGAATAAGGTCTCCTCTTAGATATCTGCAAGAGACACTGTACAAGTTCAGATATTTTAGTCTTTCATAATAACTTAAAATTTCAATCCATGGATGCCCTTTGTATATTTCTGCTTTACTCTTTACAGTTTACTCATGCTTGTTTTCTTATAAGGTTTCAATATTGTTATTCCATACTCAAGTTTGGGTCTAATGTAACTAACAAACAATTACTTCATAATTTTTGATTTCCTAGACTTTATAAATCATTTTATACAACCTATAATTCTATAATTATCATTAATCAATGGGTTGATATGATTAGAAAAACTCATAGCTGAATCTACCTATATACCCAAGTCCTTAAATGAGTCTACAGTTTCAATCACTGTGTGCTGTATGAAATTTCACCTTTCAATTTATGTCTCCCAAATCGGTTTCACTTCATAATCTTGAATTACTGAAATCTTGAATTTCAGTAACTCGAGACTATAAAGTTGAACCATTCAAAATACCGAAATCCACAATCCCGAATCACACAATCATGAACATACATACACCATACACCACATAACACACACACACACCATTCCACCCACAGCACACAAACCACACAACCCTACACTACATATAAGCAGGGGGGAAATCCCCCTGCACCCCCATGTGGGGAGCTGTGCCCACCCCCCTACTTATATGTACCAATTGCGAGGTTGCACATAACATAAAAAAAAAAAAACTGACACCACGCCATCCTCCACTCGCTCGTACAGAAATACACATCAGACATACACAAACACCAACAAATCCAACACTCACACTTATACCTCCCTACCCTTACCCACACATACAACGTACAAAAACACACATAAACACTCACTCATCTGCAATCTCAGGAACCATAACACTACAAACGATGTACCAGAAATGCATAAGTGCTGATTCGAGATATTCGCTCTTATGCACTTTCGGCATTCTGGTTTTCGGCTTCATGGTCTCAGGTTGCTGAAATTTGAGATTTCAGTAATTCAAGATTATGAAGTTTAACCCCCCAAATCTCATATGCTTAGTTTTTAATATATTTATCAGCATATTATTCTCCTGTGCTGAAACAATCAATTTAGTCAAGTTATTTTGCAGATATGCCTTATCTGTAACATATGTAATCAGTTTACCCAATTTCAGATCATCTGCCTATAGACAGTGAAACACCTCAGATGAAAAAGTTAAGTCTGACAGATACAATCTAAACAAGTAAGGGCCTAGGACAGAGCCCTGTGGGATGTCATGACTGTAACCAAGGATTTCAGCTGTCTAGTTGCTGTATGATACTTGCCATGTCATATATGTAAGCCATTCAGTTATCCATCTTATCAAGTGTACATCAATTCCTAGTTGTAATAATTTATTGAACAGTGTTTCGTGTATGATCCTGTCAAATGCTGATGTTAAATCTATAACAATTACATCACAGCACAATTTTTCATTCATAGCTGTTATTATATTGTTATAGAACATCATGTTACAGGTGGTAATAGATCTGTTTTCAATATATGCATGCTGATATATGGTTTCAAGTCCCAACCTATCCAGTTCTGACATAACTTATCCAATATTACTTTCTCCATTATTTTTCCACAACATGAAAATAGACTTTAGGATCTATATGACTCTGGGTTTGTCCTACTCCCCTTTCTCTTGAGGACAGGTTTAATAAGCGCATGTCTCCAATCTTGAGGAATCTCCCCATATTTATATGACCTAGTGAAAAATAGAAATAATGGTACCATAAGTTCTTGCTAAAGTGTTCTCAGATCATTGCTACTAATTCCGTCTCCTCCCTGTGCTTTGTTTGGATCCAGTTTGCGCAGTTCTTTTTCAATGTAATCGAATTTGGTTCCAGTATCTGGGTTTACCTGGATGTCACTAGGACAACTTATTACCCCTTTTGTGGAGCCAGACTGTTTTACATAAGATTTTGTAAATATATCTATAATCTGTTATTTCTGAGAATAAAGTTTAGAATCTGCACACATTTTATCAATCTGTGTATCTTTACTCCTTCCTCATCTTATGTATCTATAAAAAGGTTTCCTATTATGCTCAATATATTTATATACATTTTCTTCAATTTTTCTTGATTTTGTCTGACACTATGCTTAATCTGTTTGTCCAGCTTGTTTATTTCAGTTTATTTCAGTGTTATATCACCTACTGTCAAAGGAGACACCTCTTTCTACTTTTTCTGTCCCAAGCTGACTTTTCCTTCCTTCTCATTTTTTAAGATGGAAGTGAATAATTTATTGATAATTTCTAACCTTTTCTGCTCTTTTTGCATTCCTTCCAGTCTCTGATAGCCCCAAAACAGTCTTCACTTTTCTTCTTTCTTCTTAGTATCAAATGATTATTTCTTCCTCTTACTATTTTTGCTTCCTTGTTAGCACTTCTTATGGCTTCCACTTACTCCAGTGCACTTGTTTTGTCTCTTTCATCTTTCTTTCCTTTCTGACTTTCATATTTAGTTATTTATGCAACCAATCATTCAATCAATCCATCAATAAATCAGTCATTTGATAACTAGATAAGTGGGATAGCCTGCAATCCTTTTTTCCATGTACTCCAAGTGAGAGGAAATAGAACATTTGAAGTAAAGCACAGGATCTACACACTGGTTAAATGGAGGAGATAAGAAAATCACACAAATGAGGAAAAAAAACAGGCATACATTTAATTCTGAAAATTAATATTTGAATACATCATGAAGTAGTAGAGACTTAAGCAGAATACATGCAGTAAATTTGAAGAAGGCTATACATAGATATGATGCAAAGGTGGGTTAGGAAGGGAATGTTGGTTAAGAGAATGGTGTTAGAAAGGAGGTTAAGCAGTTGTAAAGATTTATGAAAGTACTTGCATATAAATGGTCAAAAAGTTATGTATGATGTTTTAATGATAAAAAGGAAAGTAGGAAGTGTGATGATAGGAGGTATTGCCACCATGCTAGAAGAAGTAGGGCAGTGGATGTGCAACATATGCCAGCACAGCTAGCTGGAAGTTTGTAAAGAATATATGTCATTTGTATATCAAACTAATTTGTACAGATGCTTGTGTTGAAAAATGTATTTGCAAAGCTTCTTGTGTTAAAATGTATCAACAGTGTACCCTGCTGGAAAGAAAAGAAATGTACATGCATTATTGTAACATAATTAAATGTATGGGTTTTAACAGATGATGCTGGAAAGGAAGAGGTTAATCACAATCCAGCCGCAGCAAATTATGAAAAATAGTTGAAATTAAATTAGGCAATAAAGATTGTATCTTACAGCTCTGTTTGCAGCCAGAGATAAAATGTCTGGGAAACAAAGTATTAGGAAGCCTTCTTTATTGTCTCTAGCAGGGAGCTAATTGCTATTCTGGGAGGGTAGAGGTTTGAAATTATTTTATGACTTCCAGTAGCTGCAGCAGATCTGAGCAAAGGTCTCTCTGTGTGCATGGTAAAACATAGGTACTAAAATTCTGACAGCTTCTAGCAATGGAGGTTGCATGGGAACCAAAAGTCAGATGACCAGATGTATGTGATATCATTCTGTACATAAATAATGTTTTACTATTAGAGGAGACTGAAGTTTCAGGAGCACTCTGTTTTTGAAACCTGACCAAGAAGGAAGACCACTTTCCTACTTAATCTTGCCTTGCACTAGTACTTGATGAGGGATAGTAATTCTCTAAATCAGTTAGGAAACTACAGTGAGAATATTAGTATTGCTTTTCTGTAACTGTGTGACTCTTTCGAGATGTGTTATTTTTCATATTTCCTGTGATTGAAACTCCAGTGTTTACTGTAAATAGATATTTAGTATTTTCATATTCTTTTATGATTTATTATTAAATATATTTAAACTTCTCATTGTGGCTGGTCCTTTAGAGAAATATTTAAATTTTTGAGAGTACCTGTATGTTTTTGGTGACAGCTCTGGCCACTCCCGAAGCCTGGCTGTTTGGTCAACATTACCATTTGTATTAATATTAATTTCACTCAGTATAATTGGGTACCATTGGAAGAGCCTTAGGTAACTGTCTTTCCAGTGCCTTCTGATAACCACCTTTTAGTTGGGACAAGAGGAGGGCACAGTGGGTAAATATGTGCCAACCTTTCCTAGGTGTGTGTGTGTGTGTGTGTGTGTGTGTGTGTGTGTGTGTGTGTGTGTGTGTGTGTGTGTGTGCGTGTGAAAATCAAATCTCACAATGTGTGTGTGTCAACAACTTGCAGCAGGGACACAAAGCACTAGTTTCATTTAGAGGGTGCTGGAGGACTTGGCTTGGGTACTTGGCTGAGGACTTAACCCTATAGCTGTGCCAGTGGGGAGCCTTACTGGGGACCTAGGGAGAGACAGAGAGAGAAAAACTCAGACCCTAGGCTGAGTGTGATCCCTGTGTGCTCTTAAGGGGAATCATGCTTGATGCAGAGAGGCCTGATCTGGAATTACTGAGTGCATCCATTTGTACTCTAAGTGAATGTCCCTATCCAGTGTCAGTGATGAGTATTGAGCGTCTTTGATTACTGGCTCAGAGTGAGGATGTCACATATTGGTGAGCAGTGGTGTCGATATTAAATGTCTGTAGCCTGTAAGCAGTTGTCACTAAAGGTGTGCATTCTCTCAGCAGCCACACACTAAACATTCAGAGTTCCATATCACAACAGTTTTTATTTATTTTTTTGTCAGTTTAGTTTAGTCAGAGAAAGCATGCAAAGATGTCAGCAGAGGGTTATGGCTGGATGACAAAGAACCAGTTGGCCAAGGTGTGTTAAGCCAAAGGACTGGTGCATGCCAACTTGACTAAAGAGGAAATTATTTCAGCCTTAGTCACAACTCAGACCAGCATCCAGGAGGATAGGCAGTCTGATGATGGGAACTTGCAGCCCTCAGAAACAGGACAGTTCAACTTTTCCTCCGAGGACCTAAAAATCCATCTGGAGTTAAAGAGATTTGAACTGGAGGCCAAATGTATGGAATTTGAATCAGAAGACAGACTGCAGAATTTGGAGGTTCATGAAAATGAGAAGCAGCATCAACATGAGAGGGAGATGCTGACTCTTTGCCAGGGTAATGAAGGTAATGGGGAAGGGAATAGCCCAAGCCCAGAAGCAATAAAGGTCAATAGATTTCTTCTACAATTTACAGAGGATGATCATTTTGATAGTTTCATTCATATATTTGAAAGAGTATGTAAACAGTATAATACTGACCAAGGGCACTAGATTTAGTTCCTGACCCCCTTACTCCATGGTAAAGCTGTAACTGCTGTTTCTAAATTGTCTGATACTGATTGTTTAAACTATGAAAAGGTAAAGACATGTTTACTTGAATGTTTTTAGTTAACACTTGAAACTTACAGAAAAAAAAGTTTTGTGAGCATAGATGCAAGGTAGATGAAAGTGTGTGTGATTATATTGCTGTTAAATGCTTATCTTCATAGGTGGATGACTGGGTGTCAGGTAACCAATTCTTAAAGACATTTTGGTGAGGGAACATGCCCTTAGTACTTTGTCTGAGGACATGAGAATCTAGTTGGCAAAGAGAGAATGTAACTCTCCAGGTGAGCTGGGGGAAAAAGGGGGATCTCTACTTAGCAAGCAGGGCATCATTGCACAGGAAGGGGATACCCAGTGTTGCACATGGATATAAGGGAAACTATGGTGGGAAGACTAAACCACCCCAACAGAGTCCACCGGTAACAGGGGAAGCCACTAGTTCAGGTACACAGCCAGGATCAAGAGTTAAATGTTTTAAATGTAACCAGTGGGGCCATGTAGAGGCATGATGGAGAACAAAAGATGGGAGAGCCAGCATGTGTGAATAACAGTATGCCAGTGGTAAGTTGTCTGGAGATAACAGGGGTACCAAACTATCACAAGAGGTTATATCTTATCTTAGTGTATGGAAAACAGGCTACTGCTAAGACAGACGCTGCCTCTGACATAACCATTGTGAAGCCTGTAGTGATTAAAGAGGAGCAGTACTTGCTTGGCCAGTCTACTCCAGTCAGAGCTTTAGGAGGGACCTTATTTGAAAAGCCTTTGGGTTCACCTTGACTAGGATGGTGAAAAAGGAAGCAAGCAAGTAGGTGAATTTGAGGATATCCCTGCAGATGTCTTCATGGGGAATGATCTGATAATGCAGTGCCTGGTGTGCATGCAGTTACATGCAGTCAGACTTGGAGACAAGCATGTGGTTCTGGTAGCCTGGAGGGGGAGACCCAGACAGACACCACACCTGAAGCCAAGGCTGGTGGTGTGGCTATTTCAGGGAGAGAACTACCCTGTAGCAGTGATCCTGAAGGTGAGCCAGAGCTGCTGTAGGTACTGATGTTCTTTTGGACAGAGTGACTGCAAGGGCAGAGGTGAGTGGTAGTACCCAGACTGACAGTGAGGCATCGCTGTTAGAGGATACCAGACTTCCTGTAGAAGGGGAGCTGGGAAGAGTCATAAAAGTAGAGCTGAGACAAGCTCAGGTCTCAAACCCTACACTAAGAGGCATAAGGGAGGAAGCTAGGGAGGCACTTGATTCTCAAGTAAAAGGGGAGTCCGTATACTGGAACAAAGGGTTACTGTATAGAGAGTGGACTCCTGAGGGAGAGCTAGAGGGTGAGGTAATACAGCAGTTGGTAGTGCCTGGAGCCTACCATCTGGCATTTCTAGCCATAGCCCATGACATTCCTTTTATAGGTCAAATGAGCATAAAGCATACATGCATATTATGCAGAACTTTTATTGGCCTGGGATTGCAAGGGATGTAACAAGGTACTGCAGGACCTGTGAGCTCTGCCAAGAAGTTGGCAAGGCAGGAGACAAGGTCAAAAATCATTTGATACCTTTGCCTGTCATTGAGGAGCCATTTCAGAGGATAGCTATGGATACTGTGGGGCTTCTGATTATCCTAAGTTCCATAGGGAAGAAGTATATCCTAGTGGTAGTTGATTATGCAGCAGATACCCTGAGAAGGTTGAAATGCATTGCTAGAGATTTTCAGTAGGGTAGGCTTCCTAAGAGAAATACTGGCTGACAGAGGTGCCAATTTCATGTCAGACCTGCTAGCTTCTCTGCGGAAGTACTGTGGGGAGAAGCACCTAAAGACCACCCCCTATCATCCCCAAACTAATGGTCTTGTGAAGAGTTTAAATTATACACTAAAGACCATGCACCAGGCATTTGCAGACCAGTTTAAGAGAGAGTGGGATACATATTTGCCTCATCTGATGTTTGCAGTACAGAGAGGTACCCCAGGAATCCACAGTTTTTTCTCCCTTGGAGTTGCTGTATGGACACAGGGTGAGGGGGCCTTTAGATTTGATTTGTGATGAGTGGGAGGGTGAATGTGAATCCCTCAAGGATTCTGCTGAGGCATATCTCCTAAATGTCAGGACAAGGCTTAAGGAGCTCATGGGCTTGGCCCAAGAGAACCTGGCAGGAGCCCAACAGCAGAAAAAGATCTGGTATGACAGGAATGCTTGAGCCAGAGAGTATGCTGTGGGGCAGCAGGTTATGGTTCTCATTTATGTCAGACACAATAAGCTGCAGGCAGCTTGGGAGGAACCCTTCAAAGTGGTAAGGAAGGTCACTGATGTTAACTATATGGTAGAACTGCTAGGCAGGAGGCAGGGTCACAAATTGTACCATGTTAGCATGATGAAACCTTACCATGATAGTGAGGCCCTGGTGCTGAGTATTTGCAGGGAATGGCAGGAGGAATCTGAGGGGGATCTGGTGACTGATCTCCTCAGTGAGCCTCTGACTGACACCACAGTGGAAGTGGTAGCAATGTCCCAGCAGCTATCCCCTACCCAGGCTCAAGAAATCTGAGCTGTGTTACAGGAGTCTGGGGGCATGTTCACTGGGAAACTTGGGTTCACCCACCTGGTACAGTACCATGTGGATACAGGACCCCAAAGGCATATCAAGCAGGCCCCTTACAGGGTGCCTGAGCAAGTCATGCTGATTCTAAGCGAGGAGATACAGGAAATGGAAGTGGGGTAATCCAGAAGTCCAGCAGTCCCTGGGCCTCCCCAGTGGTGTTGGTACCAAAGAAAGATGGCAACATCAGGTTCTGTGTGGACTACAGGAAACTAAATAGTCACATACAGTCAGATGCTTACCCCAAGCCTAGGACAGATGAAGCCTTAGAGCAGCTGAGTGGGGCTAAGTATTTGACCACTAGTGATCTGACCAAGGCCTACTGGCAGGTGCCCTTGACTCTCACAGCTAGAGAGAAGTCAGCCTTTTTTGATCCTTTCAGATTTTCCGAGTTCACAAAGCTGCCCTTTTTGGATGAAATATGCCCTAGTAACCTTCCAGAGGCTGGTAGATCATATCCTAGCAGAAGCAGGAGATTATGCCCTTACTTACCTGGATGATATAACCATTTACAGCCATTCCTGTCATGAGCACCTTTAGCATGTCAGGGAGGTCCTGGGCAGACTGCAAAGGGCAGGGTTGACCATTAAGCCCAGTAAGTGTCAGGTTGGTATGACAGAGGTCTACTACCTGAGACATAGAGTGGGCAGTGGTAAGATCTATCCAGAACATGCCAAAGTGCAAGTCATTCAGGCTTGACCAGCCCGTTACCAAAAAATAGGTGAGGGCACTCTTGGGGATAGTCGGGTACTATAGAAAGTTCATTCCCAGTTCTAGTACAATACCTGCTCCCCTCACATACCTGATGAGTTAAAACAGGCCAGACAAGGTAGTGGGGACCTCAGCCTGCCAGCAGGCACTCCAAAGGCTTAAAGGGGCTTTGGGAGGACCCTCTGTGTTAAGCCAGTTCAGATTACAGTAAAAAATTTCTTGTGCAGGTGGATGCTTCAAACCATGGGGTGAGGGCTGTACGCAGCCAGGTTTTCTCAGAGGGAGAAGAGCACCCAGTGGTATATCTTAGCTGTAGACTCTAACTTAAAGAGGAATGTTATGCAGCAGTAGAAAAATAATGTTTAGCCATAGTATGGGCATTGCAGAAACTTCAACTTTATCTGTATGGAAGAAAATTCACTGCAGTTACAGACCACAATCCCTAAACATGGCTACATTGAGCCAGCCAGCAAAATGCCAAGTTACTAAGGTGGAGCCTAGGGTTACAGGCATATGATAGGACAATGCAGCACCATAGTGGGGTTAGCAATGCCATTGCAGATGGGCTGTCAAAACAGGGCATGGGGTAATGTATTTCCAGAAAGGCTTATTTCTCTTAAGAAATGCTTGTCAAGGGACAATTGAAAAATAGCGAATCTTTAAAGGGGAGAAAGATGTGATGATAGGAAGTATTGCAGCCATGCTGGGAGAAGTAGGGCAGTGGATGTGTAACATATGCCAGCACAGCTTGCTGGAGTTTTGTAAAGAATTATATGTCATTTGTATATCAAACTGATTTGTACAAATGCCTGTGTTAAAAAACATTTTTGTAAAGCTTCTTGTGTTAAAATGCAGTAACAGTGTGCCTTGCTGGAAAGAAAAGAAATATGAATGCATTATTGTAACTGAATTAAATGTATATGCTTTAACAGAGGATACTGGAAGGGAAGAGGTTAATCACAATCCAACTGCAACAAATTTTGAAAAATAGTTGAAATTAAATTAGGCCATAAAGATTGTATCTTACAGTTCTGGTCGGAGACAGAGATAATATGTCTGGAAAACCAAGTATTAGGAAGCCTTATTTATTGTCTCTAGCAGGGAGCTAATTGCTACTCTGGGAGGGTAGAGGTTTGAAATTGTTTTATGACTTCCAGGAGCTGCAGCAGATCTGAGCAAAGCTCTATCTGTCTTTATGGTTATCACACAGTTGCTAAAATCCTGACAGCTTCTAGCAATGGGGGTTGCAATGGGAACGATAAGTCAGATGACTAGATGTATATGATGTCATTCTGTATAGAAATAATGTTTTAATATTAGAGGAGACTGAAGTCTCAGGACCACTCTGTTTTTGAAACCTGACCAAGAAGGAAGACCACTCACCTACTTCATCTTGCCTTGCACTAGTCAGTGACCAGGGATAGTAATTCTCTAAATTGGTTAGGAAAATATAGTGAGAATAGTTAAGTATTGCTTTTCTGTGTCTGTGTGAATCTTTCCAGCTGTGTTATTTTTTATATTTCCTGTGATTGAAACTCTGGCGTTTACTGTAAATAGATATTTAGCATTTTCACATTCTTTTATTATTTATTATTAAAAATATTTAAATGTGTCATTGTGGCTAGTCCTTTAGAGAAATAATTTAACATTTGAGAGTACCTACATGTATTTGGTGACAACTCTAGCCATTCCAGAAGCATGGCTGTTTGGTTACCATTACCATTTCCATTAATATTAATTTTGCTCAGTATAATTGGGTACCCTTCCAAGACCCTTAGGTAGCTGGCTTTGTAGTGCCTGGTGGCAGTGATAACTACCTTATAGTCTGGGCAGGAGGGGGCATAGGGGGTAAATCTGTGCCAGCTTTTCCCAGGTGTGTGTGTGTGTGTGTGTGTGTGTGTGTGTGTGTGTGTGTGTGTGTAGATATTTTTGTTATTGAAAATGTGTTTGTGGAGTTTGAATAGTCTGCACTCTTCTCCTCAATTCTCCTTTGCTTAACAATAAATAGCACCAGCATTCTTCTTTTCTTTACTTTGCTCCTTTACCTACTCACTTTTCCATTGCTGCCTGTATGCTCCTTTTTTATTTGGTTTACTATGGTATATTCGAAGGTTAGGGGGTTGTTTCAACAGTTGGAAAAGTGGAAAAGATTACAACAATAGCAGAAGACCGAAATAATGGTAATGGGGGAAACACAAAATGTGTATGTGACATTTTTTGACATTCTAGCAGAATAAGACCAACATGTAAATATAAAAATACACACAAAATAGCAAGCAGCTGAGCAAGTCAGTATATCTACTGTATTTTCTTACTTAACCCATCCCTGGCTGAGGAGTTTTTTAGTAGTACATGGGCGTTTTGAATCAAACTAAGTATTCCCTTGAGTGACCAGAATTGTTTCATAAGTAGCTTCATCCAGCAGTATATATACATGGTGTCTGGCACATGTCTTGTGTGCGCGTGTGTGGCGTGTGCGTGTGTGTGTGTGTGTGTGTGTGTGTGTGTGTGTGTGTGTGTGTGTGTGTGTGTGTGTGTGTGTGTGTAATGCCCCAATTAGGTAGGAGGGGGATCCAGATTAAGAAAGTGAAGGAATGAAACCCTGCACTGTTGAAGTGTAGCCTTAATCCCACACACCAATTACCAGAACTCCCTTAACTCTTTTTTTAGTAGTCCCATATGAGCCTGTCACTTAAGGCTCCGAGCTGTTTAAGTATCTGTTCCTGATTGTTTGGTCTTTGTCTCTGATTCTTGAGCTAAGAGGTTGGGAGAACATGGAACTGTGCAGTTGAACTGGATGCACTATATAGTTGTCATGGTAGAGAGCCAAAATGCACTTCGGAGTCATATATTTCTTCATTCATTTTATTGCAAGCAAACATTTGAATGTGCACAGTCATACAAGAGGCTGTAACTGAGTCATTTTGTATGTGTGTGCACTTGTGTTTTTGTGTATTTCCTGCATCCTAGAGTAATTATGGTGTAAAGGAAGAAATCAATATGTTTTGAAGTACGATCCTTGATCTCCTTGTTTAGTTGACTGTTGACACTGTACTTATTTGATGGTGAACAAACTGTACAGCATGAAGTCTATGAGTTTAATGGTAAAATATTGACTATGAATGCATTTTAATTTATCTTGTTTTTCCAGGCATAAAGGTGTGAAATGCAGTGTTGGGCTGCAACAATTTTGTACTTAACATGGATGAGTTAAGGTTATGAGATGTTAATGAGTTACTTCCTGTAGTGCAGGTTTTGCTTCCCTCAGTCTTTGTTTGTCTTGTGTGTCTGTACAAGTTATTTTACTAGACAGTGATCCTGAGCTACCCCTGAAAAAGGTACTATTTCCAGTAGACTATAAGAAGCTGTTAACAAATTCATTATACATTTGTCTCTTGATGTCCTGTACCATTCAAAGTCCCTAATTAATGCTTCACTATATACTATTAAACTATGAAACCCTGCATGTCTGTTATAGTTTAATGAATTACCAGATGTGTTTTCAATGAATGTGAATTTCAAAGCAAGAGACATTTACCTTTGCACATGCTTTCTTTTTCAATATGAGGGTGTTTTGTTCATAAAATGCTTTTCACTGTTTTGCTGTAAAAATTTTAATAAAGTTTTAAATCAAAAACAGATCTCTATGACCACTGGAAAAGTAAATATAAAAAAAATAGTATTTTCTCTGACAGGTTTCAATGGAGTTTTATGGTAATTAGGGAGAGACAGCCAAGTAATGGGATAATGGAGCAGCTGCAGGGGGGGGGGGCTAGTCCATTACCATTTGATCATGATCTGGCTCTTCTCTTCTCTTACTGCTCAGAAACTGCATTAGAATTTAGCCTTGTATGGATGTCCTATGTTTTTATTTTTTATATTTTAAATCAAGCATCGCAAGAGTACTGTCTGGTTAAGAAACTAAATGTCACACAGGAAATGGACAGTAGAAAGAATTAAACCATGTCCCCTTGACTGCAGGAAGCAGCTTACCAGAAGTTTAAAGCACTGACCCCCTGCAGTAACTGCCAAACCTTAACTTGTGTCTTCATATTCTGATAAATCACTGAGGGTTAAAAATCATTAAGGGTTATAGTTGGTCGCCATTGCTGATTATCAGTTTCATATTGCTGTTCAAATGTTCAGAAAATGCCCATTGTTCAATACCTGTTCTGTTAACATATTAAGTGAATTAGAGTATTTTTCCTCTTGTCTCTCTCTGATTTTGCAGAACGCTGATGTTACCTCATAGTTCTGCTATGTCCCTAATAACTTAGTTAGTGTCAGTCATGCAATAGGTTGCACCTTAATGTTTTGTGAAGAAGCCCCACACCAGAGAGATGCTGACACTGAAGAACAGCATAAGGGTGGCTGCTACACTCCTGTGTGTTTCATCTTTTGGATGAGATGCTAAGCAGATATAAAGTTGTTGATAGATCAAGTGGATGTAAAAGTTCTCACAGCACCTATTGAAAAGAATAAGGGACAGTCCCTCATACCCTAGTCAAATTTCTCCTAGTAGTAAAAGTACCACTTTGGGTCTCCCCTGAAAACAGCCCACTAACCTACTGGAATTAACATGTTTGACAAGGGATAAATAAAATAAAACTTATTTTTCTTGGTAAATCACCAAGGATTACTGTCAGTCAATAATGCCAGTTGTTGCAGAAACATTTTTATTGTTCAGAGAATGCACATCCATGCAACACTTATTGTTCTGTTAGCATCTAAAGTGATTTGGAGTTGTCTGGCACTTATTTTAATGAACTGCTTCTAGTAGTCATTTACAATGTTTGAATCATTTCACCTCCATTTGCCTACTTTGTGACTTTGAGGAAGTCACTTAACCGGACATTCTTCCCAAGCCACCCGGATAAGGAAAACCTTCACATTGGGTTTACCTGGTTGACAAATATATAAAATAATAACATTTAAAACTGTTCCTGATTTTGTTCATTATTTATGATTTTTGAACTAAGAAGACAGTGGAGAGAGGCATAGTTCTGACATCAGCAACCTGACAAACGTGTGTGTGTGTGTGTGTGTGTGTGGGGGGTCAAATATCAATGTATTAGCAATGCAGTGAGGAGAATGAAGCAATAATAGCTGAGATGGGGAGAAAGGCTAAAGTAGTTTGTCACTGAGAATTTGTAAGTACAGATGCTAAGAGTGGATATGATAATAACTTCTTATTAGTGTGTGTAGGGGGGGGGTGATCATGGTCCTAAACTTCTTCAACTTATTCTCAAGTCTGTGTGGTAAAACACAATATATTACAACTTCTGTATAACTGTTTTGTCTTCTAAATAGTGAAAAAGAAAAATTTACATTATAACCAAGTGACTGTTACAGCAAGCAGACGTAGAGACAGAGAGAGAGAGAGAGAGAGAGAGAGAGAGAGACAGAGACAGAGAGAGAAAATTGAGGGCAACAAAGAACTAAAAATACACAGTTTAACTATGGTGTGAGCTTCCTTCCCAGTCGTTAGTGTCATGTTTTACCCATCTGTTACACATTGTGCAAGATAGTATGCTGCATATTGAAGATGGAAGGTTGACTATGCCTCTAGTTTAATTCTTTTGCTTGTTGCTGTTATGGATAATATAGTATTCATGATGTTGTAGGCCGTCTTTTACCTGTATTGCTTGATCGCTTGATATTGACTGGAGTCACTTTCATTTCTTTCTTTTTCTTTGAGATAGGGTGGGGAAGGTTGCTTGGCTTGCTCATCTGGGCTTTGGAAATTTGCAACTTGATTTGTTTCTCCCAAGCATCTCTAATGGTTGAAGAACTGGGTATGTGGTAAAACAAGTAAAAAGTAACATTCTTAACCATGGAGTGAGCTGCCTTCCTAGTTGTTATTAAATGTTCCACGTTTTGCCCATTTGTTTCAGCTTATAAGAGGTAGTATAGTGTTCTGTATTTTGAAGATGGCTATGGCTGCAGTTTCTTACTTATCTGAATGTTACAGCACTGTCAAAAATACTAAATTGAAAATGAAGCCTCAGTTTAAGAGTTTAGGGATATGTCATTTTTAATTAGCACAGCCATCAAAACTACAAATTCTTATCTCTGTCAGCTAATATTTGTTCATAGGCAGTTATGATAGCATTCAGAATATTATAACTGCATGACTTAAAATCCCACACATCCAAAATAGTATTCAAATCTTGAAATAGGTTATTGTGAACAAAAGTTCCCTTTTGAGTACTACACAAATCTCTCAACTGTCCATATTTTTTGCAGAATGTCCCTGATTTTGCATTAAATGTATGTCCTACTCCTCCTAATATCTTTGATTTTCTGGTAAATCAGTCATGATTATAGTCTGTAATACCAGTCACTAGAGTCTTATTTTTCTATTGTTCAAAAAATACATATTGATTCAAAACATGTCATTCTATTAATATCTGAAGTTAATTAGTGTAAAATGTAAAAAAAAAAATTTTTCCTGATTTTTATCCCCCCCACCCTTTATTTTTGGCTTTGTCCAGAATTATTGACCAAATAAAATGAGTGGTTGGGTGCTATCCTAAAGCATCTAGATCTAAATTATTTCCATTGGTGTTATATCAGCAAACCAGAAAGAGAGTACTAGATGATTCATGTTGCTGCATTTGCTTTGTACAATGTTTTGCCTTTATCGGTACTGTTTTTCCTGGGGGAGGGTCTGGAAATCTAACAAGTGTTTATTTGCAGTCTCAGTATCTCAATAGGTAGCATGCTTATCTTTGGTGCAAAAGGCAGGGGGTTCTATTGTCATGCCAAGTACTTGGATTCATTTTCCAATACTGCAGTAGAGCAAAAGGGAGGTGCCACACTCCTGTATGTGTGTCATCCAACCAATTAGACATTAAACTGAGTCCCCATGTGCTTGAGTTGGTAGTAGCTCAGGTGGATGTAAAAGGTCCCAAGGCATTTATCAAAAAAAGTAGCGGGTCTTTAACTTTTTTAATACAAAAATTACAAAAATAACACATCTTTACATATTTACAAATGTGTATAAAAATAATTCTGTATCACAAACATAGAAAACAAATAGCATCTATTAATTCTCAAAAAGACACTCCAGCCTATTAAACTGAAAAAAAAATCAGGAAAGAAAAAAAAAGACCAATAATAAATAATTCATCCCCCCACTATTTTGTCCACAACCAATATTTTAATCTACACAAAACTTTAGTCAAACAATACATCCTATATAATGCTGTTTGGCATATTGTTAACCAAAAGCACCAAATAACAGAAAAAAATTACACTTTGATAGTCACATCACCACAGTAGTCAGGAAGTCCTTCTATGTGGCACACCTCATCATAAAAGGGTTCTCATCTAGGAAAAAAGAGGTATCTGTTCCCCTCTACTCATCACTCATTAGACCCATTATAGAGTACAATGCCCCTTTTGGAATGTACCTCACAAGACATCTACAGCAGCTGGAAAGGCCACAGAATTACCTCACAAAGAGGATTACTGGCCTCAAACAAATGCCCTTCACTGACCGCCTCAAAAAACTCCAGCTTTACTCCGTAGCATATTGCCTACTCCGAGGTGATCTCTGCCTAACATATAAAGCTATGTCAAACCCAGAGCTGTTGGACATGCTACACCTAAAGAAATCCCAATCCCTCTGAGCTACACACTCTAGGGACCTAAACTTTGTCACCACAATAAACAGGACATGCTGGAGAGAGAGATTCCTGACCCAGAGACTTCCTATACTCTGGAACAAGCTACGCATCTATGTCAAGCAAAGTTCTTCAGTAACACTCTTCAAGAAAAATCTTGATGAGTGGATGGGAAATAAGAAATACACCCCAGGGATCACTTCTGTGTCTCTGCTGGACAGTGGCACAGGAAAATAACTTTCTTGGATGGCGTAAGCTATGGAACCTTGCTGGCTAGGCTTGCATAGGCCCTTGGGCCGATAGCCTAGTACCTACCTATGAACCTATGAACTTGATCAACAATCCCATAATCTCTGTATCTTATAATAGCCATTGATACATTTTTATTTCCTTAAATGGAAATTCCTTGTATAATATACCATTGAAGTCCAGTACATTTTAAAGAAAACATGCTCATCATGTTCTTCTACATTACATCCTCACCTATGATACCTATCTGCAAAAGTTTTATACCTCATATTTTGATTAAAAGGTCATTTTAGTAACGGTAGCCACCACAGAATGTCAAGCCATTCTGATATCCTCCCCATATCCAATGCTCCTGTTTTAATTTTCTCAGTTTCTTATACATTTCTCTTAACATACCCATCTTTATAACAAAAGTTCCATAATATGTGCATGCCACAGTTACCTATCAGCCACCAAGCCACGTAAACCTATTTTTCACTGACGCATCCTATTCTCAGTTTCCTTTGCTTCTACCTCATCCTCACATCTTGCCTTCTTTCCTTTTCCATAACTATCACAAAATGAATGATATCTTTTAAATAACAGAAACAATGCTTTTCCTATCTATAATGTTTTCTAACATATAATACATATTTAATGATACAAGAGAAACTTCTGGATGAACTAAATGTAACCCGCCTTTTGTTATTTGATTGTAAGCAATATTTCTTCAGATGGGATTTAAGTAGGATCCCCAGAAAAAATGAAAAAAAAAAAAAAAAGAAAACAATGTGGAATATTTCTTTGGCCCTTTTCTTAGGCAAAATGAAAACACCAGCAATGTAACCTGTTAGTCCCATAAGCATCCCGTTTATTAAATAAATGCTGTTCCTAAATGACATTTTGAAAGTCTTCCTAAAGCTGTGTCCGTTATTTTTGAAATCATGCATTTCCATTGCCTCTGACAACTTTATTGCCCTCCAAAGGCAAGCCCTACATCTTTTATTTCCAATACAGTAAATTCTATACCCAGTATCCAAATGTCTGCCACAAACTCTATACATTTTTCCCTATTATTTACATTCGTACTTTCCCCTAATGTCCTTTCCATTCCCTAAAATAAACTGGCCAGTAGCTGTTGGTTATGCACAGATTAAAAAAATGGAATTTCCATCTCTTAACCAACTCCCGTGTTCACCTAAATATTTAGCATCCATGTTCTTAATTACCACATTCATCACCAAGAAAGAAAAAACTCCATTTAACTGGCATCCTTGCCTAACTCCTCTCCATGTTTTGATGTCAGTACCTTCCCATCCATTTATTAACAATGACTCAGCTGACCCACTGTTTACTGTATGTATCTGCCTCCACACTTTGATACCAAAGCCATACTGTCACACTATTTCCAAAACAGCCTGTGCTCTACACAATAAAGGACTTTTGTATATCACAAACCAAAGGTACCCCTTCTCTTCTTTCCTGTATTTCATACACTACATGCTTAATTAACAATAAAAGTTCCTTAATCTGTTTACCTGGGAAACCATACATTCCTGTTATTATATATCTTCCAATACTTTCTGTTATTCTAACCCATAGAACTTTCATCAATATTACATATGTGTGATAGGCCTCCAGTTTTGCATATCCCATTTTTTACCCTTTTTCCATACAAACTTTATAACAGTATATAGCAAGCAAACCACTAAAGAGAGACATCCATTCAAAATATCTAAAAATATGCTTGTGTATTTTCCATGGAAACATATAAAAACATAAATGTCACCTCTGGTGAGAGTGTTGACCAGTTGAATCAGGGCGCTTGAGTTTATAAATTCAAGGAAAAGTTGGGCAAGTGAGTTAGTGCTTGAGTAGTTCTCCCAGTTAATTTTTGGGTAATTAAAATCACCCAATATTAGGGTGTTTGGTAGGACCTTTATGTTTCCCAGTGTTTCCAGAAATGCAGAATGGGGGTCCTGGGACATGGTGGATGATCAGTAGCAAGCTACAATTTGAATTGCAGTTTTGCCCATTGTTAGTTGCACGTGGATGATCTGTGAAGCATCGTGCTGTGCCACTAAACTGAAGGTGTGGGTATACTTGATGAATATGGATACGCCCCCGCCTTTTAAAAGTGTCTCTGTCTATACAGTAGCATCTTTGTTTAATATTTTTCAGACATTTATCTTTCTCTCCTTAGACAATTTTGAGTGCACATTTCTATTGAATATTCATATTTTTGAAGTAACAGCCGGTAAAATACTTCTTCCTCCAATATTGCCCATTTTCTTATAATATATAGTCTTTTTCATAATTGTCTTTAAATGCTTTTCATCAATAAGTGGCACTTACATATCTGTCATGGTTAAATGCCCTTCCCATAATGTTTCCACCCTGCTCTGCCAATTGTCTTCAGCCACCTATCTAGCTGTTCATTTTTTAAGCCTTCCCTACTACAAGACTCCTTACTTCACTCCCATGTAGAACAATAATCAGCAAACGCAGGCATTTTTTTTCTTCTTTTTTGCTTCCTGCTACTTTTTGTAACCTCTCAGAAATTCATTTTGATCTATTTTTAAATCACCTATCATTAAAATTTCCTTATCAATTCTTTGGTTAGCGAACCTTTTATACATTATTACAACTGAAGTCAGAATGCTATTCACTATATATATATATATATATATATATATATATATATATATATATATATATATATATACACACACACACACACACATATATATGTCACATCCTCTAGTAGGCTGCAACTTTCCTAATTTTTCAGACTACCATGCACTGTAATTATTCTAGCTACAGTGTGTATAACCATTGCATCCAGCATTAACCCCCTACCTGTCTGTAGTGTCAAAAATCTTTAATTGTAACTGGATGCTGTTTATAAAGGAAAGCAATACCTGTGCAGGTCTCATTTCCAGTCATCCTAATAATGTCATGTCCCAGAAAGAACACAATCTATTTTCATGATAATTCTAAAATCATAGTGTTTGTTTAACCACAGTAATACTGTATTTTTTCTATATTCATCTATTATGCTGTTAACATTTAGAGATATAATAATTCATCATTGCCTTTTATTTTATTCTTTCTACCCATGCATTTGAGTGTTCGTTTTCATATGCAGACTCTACGCATTTTTCTTCCCTTGCATCCTCCATATCATCAGTGCTAATGGTCCTCCTTTCCTCAGTTTCCAAAGGGTCGCGTCTACTATCACTGTCTTCCCCTTCAAATTTTTCTAAAGCAGTACTTGATGACTGACAGCCATTTTCATTTCTGCCTGTATACCTTGTATATTAATTTTCTTTTCTTTTTCTACCCCAGAAGAAGTCCTACAGATATCTTCCTTATGTGGCTCTGTTTGAGTCCTTTCTGACTGCTCTTCCCCTTGCATTACAGGAAAAAGTTCCTGTTGCTCCTGATAGTCAAACCCTATATGTCCTTCAGTACTATACTTAGTGGAATACAATATATATTCCTTGATTGTATGGCCTTTATTTTCACATTCACTGCATCTTTTGAAAGAATAAACATTTATCTAGTGGTCTAATTTCACGCAAAAAAATGTCTTAGGCTGGCTGCCATAACATTAAACCTCTCTAACATTGGTTACAATGCAAACACTATGTAAGCACACACTAGCATTCTATACAATTTTAACTGTTATCACTGTTTCCAGCCACCATTCCAAATACCCTTGTCATTATAACATTTTTTTTACATAAAAACAGATTGACATTATTTTTCAAGATACTTTTTACATCCATATATGCAACACCAATGCTTTGAAATTGTGATATATGTAATAATGTATGTAGAAAGATACTATCCTTTCTGGCATAGCTATACAGTAATTTAATTTCAATTATTTTTCTGAAGTCAACTTCCTATATTCCATTTTCCACTGTTAAAATATATACATTTAAACTGTTATAATACTGCATGCACATTTCTGTTCTATTCCATTAAGGTACACTGTGGTTACATTTCAAACAGTACCTTGCAAAAACCTTTTCAACACACAGCTCTGTACCAGCAGTTTGGTATACACAATGCACAGTTATAATACAATTGTAACACAAACATCTCATATAAATCATGTTGATATTCATAAATGACATATAATTATTTACAAAATTTCAGATAGCTGTCCCGGCAATATCCCCCTTTGTCAGACTAGGCATAAGGAAATCATTTATTTTGTACTTCCGTGCAAATAGAATGGCAAAATTGTGAGTTACAGGCATCTTGCATAGTTTCTGAAACCTATTTTCATATTCACATTTTTGCTCAAATTACTCTGATTTGTATTCTCAGAGCATCTCCTACCTCTTTAACAGTAGTTGTAAATGGTCAACAAAATAATTACCTAAAATGCATGTTTTAAAGCTTTGGGTTTTAATCCAAGTGCTGACAGACCTCTCCCACTTTCTTTTTTAGCTGGTAAAGCTATCATTGCGATCCAGAAGCTGTTAACTAACCATTCTTTCTTCTTCTTCAAAGAACGTTTAACAGACATATAAACTACTTTCTTATTCACCAGTATCTGCAGTGGGATGTGTTTTATCTTGAATGTTGGGCAATGTGCTGCATTTGCTTTAAAATATTTCCCTTAGAATGCAGCACAGAACAAAACTTCAACTTACTGTTCTTGAATTTGGGTTAATGATATTCTTTCTCTTTTTACTGCGGTGTAACGATCCTTGCAAATTATATTTTGCTACCTGTGCTGTATTGGTAGCTATACCCTTGACTTGTCACACTGTAGCATACCAACACTTCATCTAAACCATAATCTTTGAGCATGACAAACTTGTATTTTTTTTTTCTGTATTATGAACATTGTCAGGATTTGTAAGATCATGGAATTCACGTTTTCCCCCCACAGGGAAATAGTCTTTCATTTTTAACAGTGGAATATGGGTGAGTTGTTACCATGTATCATATATGCTATACTTTACTGTTAAGTTTTTTTTCTACATGTCTTATGTGTCTCACCACCTAGTTACTTTGTCTCTGCTGTGCCCTGGCAAGAAAAGAAACCTGGAGATGCTACTGGTTCTACCACGGCAACCATATGGATAAATTAAGTTGTAGTTAGTGTCATTCCTTATGGGGGATCATATTAGTCCTTTTGCAATTTGTTGAATAATTTTGTGGTACCAGTAATGGCATACCAATGTGAGCTGTAATGTCTGAGAGAAAAGATTACAATTTCAGAGGTAATATCATTATTTATTTTGCTTTTGTTTATCGGGTTTGTCTGAGTGGCTTTAGTCAATAAACCATTTTAAGCAGAGGCCCAGGGAGAAATGCTCCAACATATTACTAACATTTTTACACAGATGTTCAGTAAAATACATAAATAATTACACATATATTTGCTAATTACATTACATTACATTTATATAAAATGAAGAAAACTATTACAGTATAAAATATACTTATGCATTTAGTAAATGTTGAACACAGCATTTGAAGATGTGTGATAGTGGATTTGTCAGATAGATACTATATTTTGATTAGTGTTTAGAAATTCAAATAAATGGAAGTGAGGTGAAGAGCTAGGTAGGGCATAAAACGTTAACGTAGTTAAGAAGTGGGGCATGACGCAGGTTTAGAAACAATTATATGTAGCTATCATAAACTTTACATTAAAAGTATATAGGTGGGCTAACAAGCAGTGTCACAAAAACTATGTTTATGGCTCAGAGATGCTTGTAAAACTTTTCAGGTATTGGTGAAGACTGGTTGTGGAGCATAGGGTCCTGAGTGGGGAAAAAAAGGTCTGATGATATGACAAGCAAAAGATTACAGTGTCATTTATCCTAGAGATATACTGGAGCAGATCCATTCATTTGGTAAGTGAAGTTTTACTTTGGGTTGAAATGAGTTTCATTCTGAATGGATTTCAGTGGTAGTGGGATGTGGTTCCATAGTTTAGCTGAATATGTAGAGGGACACCTGCAGTACTGATTTAGTTACAGTGATTACTAAGTTTTCTCTAGAGCATAACATTCTGTTGGGGGGAGTAGCATTGTATTAAGTTGTAAAGGGTTGGGATTTTTATTTTACTATTTATTTTTTATTTTTATTTTTTTTTTGTGCCTGTGTATTGTAGTTAGCTGAGAAAGAGCTAAGTGATGTGGTAATTCCAACCAGTTTAATTCTCTGAGAGTTAGGCAGTGGTGTGTTCTACTGTTACAGTTTACTGCAAATGTGGCTATGTTATTATAAACACTGCTCAAGTCTGGGCAGTTGTAAGACTTGAAGGTTAGTGAAGATTATTGGGTAGAACACTAGAGCATGCAAATCATTCCTTCCTAAACTAGAGATTACATTCCTGAACACTTTACATTCCAGGTGACGTACTACCCAGAACAAATTCTCATAATGTCATGGCTATGAGTGTATACCTATATCTAATTCATTAAAATGTATCTCACTTGCTGGCCCATTTCATGGGTCAAGTATAAAATAACAGAGCATGCCATGAAAAGATGGCATGCTGTGTCAGAATGCTTTAGTCCCCTTAACAGAAATTAATATCCACAATATTGGCGATAAAGAAATAATATTTAATCAAAAAGCTACACTGTAGTTGCATTCTGCCTGAAATGAATATTGTTGATTGCTCTCTTTTTGTGAGTGTCATGACAATGAAAATAGAGGTGCTGATTTTTTTGTTTTTAATTTTTATTTTTTAGGTGCCCCCCCCAGCCTTGGTCATTGTTTCTCCACATATAGTTAAACATATATAGCTTGATTTGTATTCCTTATTAAGTATGATGCTGTGTTTGTGTGCCTTTCTTTGTCCCAACAATGAATCCGTACACGGCGAGTGACAAGACTGTAAATAGGAAGGGTTTATTGCATTATATTACTAACAATGATGTCATAATTATGGCCAAGATGTAGTCCCTTGAAACTTTAATGCATTATTGCAGGTCTTAAACTTAAATTCAGTTTCAAATGCAGCCATGTTCCGGGTCATTCTTCCACTGATATACCTGTCATTGTTCAATGGCACTCAATGGCATTGGAAAGTTATACTTTAACAACATTAATGTTTTACTGCTATATAAAAATAAAACAAAACAAAATAAAATTAACTAAAACTGTATTTCCACACAGTACCATCCTTCAACACAGGTATACATTAGATATTATTATATTATTAATGCTACTGCTAATTATGCATTTATTTTACATAACATGATAGGCTGACACTTGTTACCTTCCTTTATGTGTTTATTGGCATATGTGTTTCAGTTTTTACAATATTGAATATAATAGAACATTGGCTACTGTTTCCCTTTATGCATGTAATATTTCCAATTATATTGCAAACATGACATGCTGGAAAAGGTTATTAAATGAGGCATTCTCAAATAGTTTGCATTTCAAGGATTAAACAGCTTACACATGTTAAGTGCTTCAACACATGGAAAAACTGAATATGAAACTGCATAGTAATAACTCTTAATCCTGTACTGAGTTGCTCTTCTTATAATAGCATATTTAGCTTGATAAAATAATGGGTTAATAAGAAACACATATTGTTTATGGGGATTAAACATATTTTATGCCTTCTTACTGTGTTGATTGATCAGCTGAAAAGTGTGCCTGGACCAGTCTATGCATCTGGTCAACAAATCAAATAAATAAATAAAATAAAGCATGACAGTCAAGTCACTTAAGATTTGAGCTGTTTAACAGCAGCTAGGAAAACAATAACTAAAAACTAGAAATCTGAACTTGCACCTTTATTTGCAGAATTCAAAAATATTCTTACTGAAATCTGTTGTTTAGAAATGTTGACTAGCAAGTCAAGAACTACTACAACATTCTATTCATATAATATGTGGTCCAACCTAGAGGCTATTTTAGACAAAGATCCTTATCCTGTTTAATGTAACACTATGTTTTTTAAGATATATTGTAATACTGTATTATTTAGACACTATGTAAATACTTTGGTTCTTTTCACTTTTATGTTTATTTGTTTTGACTAATAAGCAATTTCCTCTTTATATATATGTAAACTATTTGTATTGTTATAAAACATAATAAAAATTGTTTTAAAAAAAAGATTTGAGCTGTTAAGATTTTAAACTATGCCACTGTTTTCTTGACTATCTAGTTGTCTTGTCTGTTTTTTTTGTATTTTATTCAGATCTGTTGAGTTGAGGAACCATCTGATATCAAGCAGTAGAAAGCATGCCACATTTCTTCCTGCATGTTCTTTATTTGACAGCATTTTAGAATTCTGCAACAGCTTGATAGGTTTGGTAAACTGATATGTGAAGGCAAGAAGGGCAAAAATAAGTATGTTAAAAAACAAAGTAAATGTGTATGTCAAGGCTGCTAGTAGCCCATATATTTGATCAGCTGTGATACTAAGAACTTTTCTTTATTGTACTCCTATAAGTCTTTCTTGGCCTGCTGCTTTTCATGAAAGTTTCACTAAATTCTTTGATATTTACTTTTCTAAAAGCATTGATCACTAAAGACAATGTTGAATCAGAACAAGATTGGGCAGTGAATAAGTCTGACATATCTACAGATTTCCCTTCTGCTCTTTTGAGGCATGTTTTATGCTGCTGACTATTCTTTTATTTATTGCATTCTTCCCTGTGCTTGCTTAGAGTTTATGTTTTTACATTATACCAAAATTAGCATTGTTGAAGTGTGGCATAATATAAGAAACAAACAAATGCAAAATACACTGTTTTGCTTCTATCTGCAAATAATTTCAGTGGAATCATATAAGCATGACATCTTTAGCAGTTATCATTACATATAGATGTCTTAGTATTTGTTTACAGTGTGAAACCTGTACAGATGAAGTGAGATATTCAATTGAAAGTATTTTCAACACCACTAAACCAAGTTCTGTTCATGCTAGAAGACTAGAATGAACATACACAGATAAGACCTTTCAAATTATGTCCTGACAAGCATTCTTTAAGCTGACAGTTATCCAGTCACATTTCTGTAATGTGTATAGTAGGAAACAAGCAGCAATGTAAGAGAGGGAGTATTGTAACAAACTGGATTGCCCTGGGATCCCCTAACTACAGGTAAATGAATGTTAAACATCTAACCCATGGGTTGGTCCTGCTTACTGACAAAGAGAGGGAGAAGAATTATTCAGGCCATAAAAGGCTGGATTGGTATGGATGGGGAGTGGGATCACTGGCTGGGGTACTATAATCCAGGTTAAAAAAATAGCCAATTCTAATTTCCATCACACTAGCAAATAATTAGATTGCATTTTGCAGTTACTGAACTGGACTGATACCTAATGTTGTGGACATGATATTGACTATTAAGCATTATGGATACTTTGGTAAGATCTGGATTATTTTGCATTATTTTGAGGGTAGGAAAGGAAGGATATTCCCAGGGGCTAATTGGAGTTGTATACTAAAAACAAAACAAGTAAAAATTATTTTAGATATAGAATATATAAAATGCAGCACTAGAATTCAGAACTCTTGTACTGTTTGCAGACTGAATGCTTGACTGCCAGGCAACAGAGACAAGCTCTTATGCAATTATATTTAGTTGTAATTTTATTCACAGGTTAAAGGAGATAATAATAATGACGTACATGTTAGAAAAAGTGTACTTGTTTGGAAGGAAGAGCTTCTTAGAGATGTGGGAAGGTCTTAGCTTGCCATTAGTGGCATTCTTTAAAGTAGGTAGATGTAGGAGCTGTGCTGCTATTGACTGCATTTTTATTCATCATCAACTCCCCTTTTTTCTGTTGTCTGTATGTTAGGTCTGAGTGGTGTGTCAGCTGTTGTTATCTCTCTGTTCAATGCCACCCTCCCACCATCTTTGACACTCATGCCTGACTATCTCAAATCTCTCACACAATCCATCCATCTCTTTGCTGGATGCCCTCATTTCCTCTTGTCTTCTTCCTGCCTGCCCCAGTCATCTTCACCAGATTGTCTTCTGCTTTTGGTGAAGAAGATTTGGGGTGTCCTTTTTAAAGCTTGTTTATATATTTGGTACCAGGAGTGGTGGTTTAACCTGTTTGGGTTACTAGCTGTGCACTGTTTACCACTGTTTTACTTTCCTCTCCTTTGTTTTACTTCATTAGATGATCTTACTGAGGAATGTAGAGTTCAGGCTCTTCAGATGCAATCCAACAGACATTTATTTCATGGTTTGTGCAAAGGTGTTTACCATATTGTATCTGTAATATCACCATGTTTTCCTGAGTATACCAGTGACATGAATACAATGGGAGAGGTAACAGACGCATTTTTTATTACTATGCATACCTCTCAACTGTATAGATTTTTACAGAATGTCCAGATTTTTGCCTCATATTTTTGGCCTGTTACTCATAAAATTGTGTTTTTCTGGCAAATCATTGCCAAATCTTTGAGGACTGAAGTCAGAAAATAATGACAGACATCTGTGATTCAAACTTCCTACTCTTCAGAAAACTCATACTAATGCAAAACATGTTATTTTATCAACTTTCTAAGTTTGTAAGGACAATATTTAAAAACTGTCCCTATTTTTGGGGCTTTATCCCAGCATTATTTAGGACTTTGTCCAGATTTCTTGCTCTAAGAGGTTGAGAGCTATGTTACTGTATTGTATCTGTAATGTCACCATGTTTTCTTAGTGTCCCAGTGACTTGAACACAATCGGAGAAGTAACAGACATGCTTCAGATTGTTGAGTAAGATTAGGTAGTATAATAAAATTAAAAAAAAGCCATAATACAGAACTAATAAGTATCAAAGCGTGAAGACATATTTATGCATATAATTTCAGCAGTGAACCAGCTACTAAAAGGAAAACTGAACAGCCTTAAAATGGCTTACAAAGACAGTTAACAGGATTTATGTTAAATGATCGAAGGACCACTACAGTGATCTGCACATTATTGAGACAAAAGCATCGAACACTTGAAACATTGAACATTAACTTCATCGAATCTGCAGTTATTGAATTGCACTACTTGGCCAACATCTCAGACATCATCATAACGTGGAAAACAATGACACTAAATGCTATTCTCCTGGTGAATGCATAAATCTGTTACTAGTTGGCTGACTAATGTAGTTCAATAAGTGCAGATTCACGTTCAATGTTTCAAGTGTTTGTTGCTTTCATCACGATGATGTGTGGTTTACTGTAGTGGTCCTATAATCATTTAACATAGATCCCAGTTAGCCTAGTACCTACCTACCTATGAGCAATACAACTAAAAAATGGGGTTGGCACCAGCAAGACATTTGGGAATAAAATATCGAATAAATGTGAGGGTACAGGGGATAGACTCTTTGGGCATCAATTAGTACCCCCCTCGGCACAGCATGTATGATCAACAGACATACTAAAGTGGTAGCTACAAAAAAGGTGGAAAATAAAACAGGGCAGCAGGTATGGAATGTGGTTCTTTTGTAAAAAACATATTATCTGCCTCAGTAAGTAGCACAGTCACCATTAAACTCAAAGGACAAAATAGTGGGGGTTTCAGTTTTTTTTGGGGTTTTGTACTTACTTTGTGGAGGTGAACAATAAACAAAATAAACAAAATAACTACATACAAAGATAAATAAGCAAATAGATAATGATACACAAGGAATACATATTCATATGTAATCTAGTAAAAAAGCAAAAAAGAAAGTAAGAAAGGATAGTTAAATTACACCTAGACATATGCATATGTAAGAATATATTTAATATAGGTACATAGCTGTTTTTGTACATAGATAGAAAGATAGTGACAAGAAATATTTTCTATGCTTTATACTTCATTGATGACTCTGGTCCACTAGTATAACCCAGCTTGCTTAATCCAATAAATGCACATATGAGCTTTTAGATTGTCAAACACATACACTTAAGGGAATAAGAGCTCCTTTAATAGCTTCGTGATGGGACAGCTAAAACATTGAACGACCAGAGTATTATAGTACGATAGTGAAGGTACTGAACCACCAGAGTATTATAGTATGATAGTGAAGACACTGAACCACTGGAGTATTATTGTACAATAGTGAAGGCACTGAACTGCCAGAGTATTATAGTACGATAGTGAAGGCACTGAACCACTGGAGTATTATAGTATGATAGTGAAGGCACTGAACCACCGGAGTATCATAGTATGATAGTGAAGGCACTGAACCACCGGAGTATTATAGCATGATAGTGAACGCACTGAACCACGGGAGTATTATAGTATGATAGTGAAGGCACTGAACCACTGGAGTATTATAGTATGATAGTGAAGGCACTGAACCACCGGAGTATCATAGTATGATAGTGAAGGCACTGAACCACCAGAGTATTATAGTACGATAGTGAAGGCACTGAACCACTGGAGTATTATAGTATGATAGTGAAGGCACTGAACCACTGGAGTATCATAGTATTATAGTGAAGGCACTGAACCACCGGAGTATTATAGTATGATAGTGAACGCACTGAACCACGGGAGTATTATAGCATGATAGTGAAGGCGTTGAACCCCAGATTGAACTACTGGAGTATTATAGTATGATAGTGAAGGCATTGAACCACCAGATAATTATAGTATGATAGTGAAGGCACTGAAACACTGGAGTATTATAGTATGATAGTGAAGGCACTGAACCACGAGATTATTATAGTACGATAGTGAAGGCACTGAACCACTGGAGTGTTATAGTACAATAGTGAAGGTATGAGATGAGTCTTTACTTTGGTAAGTATCAGGATATGTTACCGCCTTTCTGCCCTGTCATATCGCCTTCCATCCACAGCCTCTTTCCCCAGTGTGGGTTCCCCCCTCCCACCTTCAAAATGAAAGAGGGGATAAAGGAGGATAAAGATGGTAGGGGGAAGCAACAGTACACAACAAGGAGAAGGGTTGTGTTGTAATGCTAATTTCTTATGTTGCTGTGAATATTTCCCTGTGACATGGCTGAAGAAGACCATTGGGCACATTTGGAAATCGCCATTACTCAAGTGACAAATATGCTGGATAAACTTCATGCAGGCAAGGATTAACCCACATGTGAGAATAATGGTGAAAAGTACAAAAGGTCCCCAACAACGCCAAAAACAAAATGCTCTCACCATGGAATCAAATCCCGTTTTAGCTTCATCCTTAGCGAGTCTAATAGCACTTGACATTCTGAGACAGTCCAGTAACTGTTTCGAGTTTATTGACAACCAACTTCTAACATATACACTGGTTTGACCTGTTAGACATGCACCTACTAATCTAAACTAGAGGCTAATTTCTCCATCCTAGCCAGTCAATAAACAAAACTACAATAACAACGCATTACCACATTGCTAAAATATTACCTATACTACATATGCTGAGTTAGTAAAGAAATCCTTGCATATGCCTTCCAGACATCCTGTTAGCTTACCACAGCCACATAGCACAAATGCTAACACCACACCCACATCTGGACCCACATCTGTTGCTACTGGGAGTCACCTACATTATAAGCCTGTCCCCTTAAAATCACAGAAGCCTGCAAGACATCCCTGAAATGTCTTAGTTATTGGTGATTTTAATTTAAGACTTACAGACACATCATTGGTTTTGTTGTGTTGTGTCACAAGGGTGTCAAAGGACAGAGTGACAGGTAGCTGCCTCTCTGGTACAAGGATTGGGGATCTTACTAGGGCTCTTAGTTCCCTGCACCAACCTAGATATAGCTGCCCGTGTGTGTGTTTACCCTGAGGAAGATGAAGAAACACACTGATGAGCTTTGTGCTCATTACTTCAAAGACAGCAAAGCCCTGACATTAAGTAGCAGTCTACCATCACCAAGAATGTTATCTAATTTCATGGATAAAATAATTGGCTAATTAACTGGTGTCATTCTAGAAAGACCCAATTGTCTTTCTATGGAATGAAAAGGTCAATAAACCCACCTGCTTTTATAGGGATGGCCTACATTTTACATACCTTTTTTTTTCCCATACTGGCTAATACTTTTGCTGTCTCATAGTGCCTTTTCAGACAGAGTTCACCTGATGGGAATCCCATGATAGCGTACTCTAATCTGGATAATATCAAGGTAGTACTGCTGAATAAAAACAACTAAATAACAAAAATCTCTGAACCTGAGACCATCCTTAACTTCAGAAATATAATTGTTTGTATAATTACAGAAACCTGGCTCCACTGTAATGGTGGAACTCATTGAGTTCCCAGGTACAATGCATGCCATACATTCATCTACTGGTAACTGTGGGAGGGGTATCTATATGTATTTCTAACCCCATTATCTCTTACCTGATTTTTATGATGAAAATCTAGAATTGGTTGAAGTCCTAGTTACTCAACAAAAGTAATTATCATATTATTGTCAATTATAGATCCCCACCTGTGACCCCTTGAAAGCATGCAGAATATCTTAACCAGATAACAGTAGAACAATATACCTTTCTTTTCATTGACTTCAACCATATGTATATAAAATAGCTTATGTTTACTGTAGAGAGATCATTATCACAACTAATTGGGACCTCAGGTAGTTCGGATAATCAAACATATACATGAACTGGATAAAAATAAACTTCTAAAATCTTGTTTTTCTGCATGCAGGGAATATACTTTTCAACCATTCAGTGATTCCAGTGGATAATGAAGAACACTTTCACACATGAGCAGGCTACAAGCTCAAAAAGCACACACAAGCGAATACCTATAATAACTACGTTTTTATTTTACACACAGTCCGACTTTTAGTAGTTGGTTTTAGTTTAATTTGTGAATACTTATAATGTTTACATATTCAGACTTTATGATTTTTCTTACTCGAAAACTTTGGTAGGCTGTGTTCGAATAATTGACATTTCAGATAATTGGCACTCGGATAATTGACTCTCTACTGTACTATCAATGAAAAACAGGCCAACAGATGTCAGGACTTTGTAAATGCCAGTGCACTTGACCAAACTGCACTCCTACCTACCAGAAGTGTTAATCTTCTTGACCTTCTCTTCACAAGCATTTCCCCTAATTGCACCTGCCACATGCTAGTCAAATCTACAACTGTATTCCATAAAATAGTGTCACCTTTTAGCTCTAGTCATTTGGCAAGT
>NC_056732.1:184142502-184319341 GCF_019279795.1 Protopterus annectens | reverse complement strand
TTATTATAGTACGATAGTGAAGGCACTGAACCACTGGAGTGTTATAGTACAATAGTGAAGGTATGAGATGAGTCTTTACTTTGGTAAGTATCAGGATATGTTACCGCCTTTCTGCCCTGTCATATCGCCTTCCATCCACAGCCTCTTTCCCCAGTGTGGGTTCCCCCCTCCCACCTTCAAAATGAAAGAGGGGATAAAGGAGGATAAAGATGGTAGGGGGAAGCAACAGTACACAACAAGGAGAAGGGTTGTGTTGTAATGCTAATTTCTTATGTTGCTGTGAATATTTCCCTGTGACATGACTGAAGAAGACCATTGGGCACATTTGGAAATCGCCATTACTTAAGTGACAAATATGCTGGATAAACTTCATGCAGGCAAGGATTAACCTACATGTGAGAATAATGGTGAAAAGTACAAAAGGTCCCCAACAACGCCAAAAAACAAAATGCTCTCACCATGGAATCAAATCCTGTTTTAGCTTCATCCTTAGCGAGTCTAATAGCACTTGACATTCTGAGACAGTCCAGTAACTGTCTCGAGTTTATTGACAACCAACTTCTAACATATACACTTCGTTTGCCAGTTTGGTAATGTGTTAGTGGGAAACTCACTATTTACCTAATTTACCGTTGTTCAAATTTGTTTCCTTTTATTGGAAATACATAGATGATTTATTTTTTATATGAGAGGGTAGTAAGGAAGATTTTGAGAATTTTGTTGGTGAGGTGAACAACAGAGTTAGATGGTTGATATTTGAGGTCAGTAACATTGGTCTGACTGCCAATTCTTTAGATATTGAACTTACTGGTAATTTTGAATGTAAGAATTTCATTAGTAGTATTTATCGGAAGAAGTCTTTAGTCACCCTACATTTATGAATAATAATATTTTTAGAGGTTAGATAATTAGACTGAGCCATATTATTAGTGAAGTGGACATTTTTCTGAAAGAGGTAAATGTGTTAATAGAAATGTTTTGTCAAAGAGGTTATCCTTGTGACAAATTAAAGGAAATTTCTACAAAGTCACAGAGTTGAGGTTGATAAAATTTTCTCCCATTCTTAGATCAGGGTTTACAACAAAAGAGAAAGTAGATAAAGACGATTCTACTAAAGTTTTAGCCTTCCCTATTCCTATGAGTTTAGAAGGGGAAAGGTTGAAAAAATTATAGAAGAAAATTGGAAAGTGATTTTACGGAATAAAGATTTAAGTGATGTGCTAGGGTCAAGACTGATTTTTATATATATAAAAAAAACTTCTAATCTTAAATTTTTGCTAGAGCATGGCAAGCAAGATGGATGTTTTAGGGTTAAAGGACCCTTTGTCACCTTTCCTTGCAAAGGTTGCAAGTTGTATAGGTTTATTTACCTTGAAAGCACATATACTTTTAGACATTTGAATTTTGTGTTTGAATCTAAGGGAAGATATGACTGTAAAAGTGTGGGTTTAGTATATATGGCTGTGTGTTATCCTTGCCACAATTTTTACACAGGCAAGACAACTAGTACATTGGGGTGTTGTATGGATGAACATCTCAGAGCCATAATAAACAAAGATTTTAACAATGCTTTAGCAAGAGACAGTGTGAGTTGTATGTCTTTCCGCAAATTTTATTTTTTAGTTCTACAAAAAGTTAATTGAGATAGCTTCATCGAACAGTTTAATAATTTTTTAGAAGTGTTAGAACTTAAATGGCAGATTCTTTTATGTGCTGATGTTTGTCCTGGACTCAATGAGACTATTTCTTTTAAGAGTCTGCTAAAATACAAATGTATTTAAATATTTTTAAAAAGGTGTATTCAAACTATGATATGTATGTTTAATATTGTATTAATGTGATTAAGTATTTCTTGTTAATTGAATAATTGAATGATGATATCACTCAAAATGAGTATATATGGTGGGGTATGTGTTTTACACTTTATTCTGATGAAGTTCTGGAAGTAAAGGAACAAAAGTGTTAAGCTGACTCCTGCTTGTTTCTTCCTATCACTTGGAATGGTGGTTTTGGATGGTTTGATTTGTTCAATTACTTGATTGTGTCATACAAAGGCATGGCAAGGGTGATAAAATCCCACCACACTTTAATCCTTGCACATAAATGAGCATGTACAGGAGTTAGGGCTTAAAATGCAAAAAAAAAAAAAAAAAAAAAAAAACGAAAAAAAGTGACTGCCTTAGTGGCAACTCCACTCAGTTAGCTCTCTCCAAGATAAGAAGAACAAATGAGCAAATTAGCTTAGAGGGGGAATGATGGTTGGCATGCGATGGGGCGTAAAAGAAAACTGAAAGAAACTATGCTAGGGCATTTGATCACTACAAAGTCTGAGGAAATAGCATTGCTAACATCAACCAGCAAAGATATCCAGGCCTTATGTGTGGCATTACTTTATAATTTAAAGCTCCTGCAGAAGTACTTATACATACAACTGTATCACAGATAAAACTAAAGTGTTACATTTCATCTCCTCTTTTGGCATGCTGGTCTATTACTTGGCAGCAAGTATTCCCTACGACCAAAATCCATGTGGTGAAATAACTCCCGTCATCCAGGATGGGTTAGCTGGCAATGGCTGCTCATTCCCATGCTCATTCATGGCTCCAACAAGCATCCAAGCCATGGATTGAAATAAAGTGATCTGTGCTATAGTTGGGACTTTGTCCATCTATGCCACGGATTTGGCTTTGACATGCCAGCTTTTAGCAAAACATGTAATCTTACCCAAGTATGATTATGGGTTTTTATTCTATTTACTGTTAATGATGGAAAGTAAAATTGTCATAATGTTTTCCTTTTAGCAGAGATTCAAAAATATCTTGGTCTGCTCTTAGAAAAGCTCCAGTGGATGTAGTCAATAGCAGGGGATTTGTCATTTTAAATATACTCTTTCAGAAAATAATTGAAATACAGCATTGTCCATATCTCTATAGCAACACTGACTATTAGAACAACATCTTATCTGAGAATTAATACCTCAGTTTATTATGTTCTTTATATAATGTTTTTGTTCTTTTCTCCCCAGAATATATTTCACAGCTTATTACATGATGCTGCTGCTATTAATTAATGATACTTTGTTTAAATTGTGTGCATTTGTTTATTATTTGTTTACTTCTGTTTCCTATGATCTTTATGTAATGTTGGAATTTTTCTGGAGCATTTCTACCCAGATCACCACTGAAGAGGGGTAGTCTTCTGCCCAGTCACACTGTCCTGGAACACAAATGCAGTAAATAACTAAATATACAAACATATAGAAATGGTCAACTGACCAGCCCACCTATCCAATTACTAAATATAAACTAAATAAATAAATACACCAATCACTTTGCTATCAATGCATTTGAATCAGCATTCACAGTGTCTGTGATACACCATATTTCTTTTGCTTACCTCAGTCATACCAAAGTCTTACATCAGGTAACCATAGTCCTTTACCATAAGTTACATACCATAATAATTTCCTTCCTTTTTGCATTATGTAAATAAAACACCAAGTGTTAAAAAAAATTTTGAAAAACTCTGCACAAGTAATCATCACAAGGTTACTCCTCCAGGCCCACCATGTCTCAGAATGAATATTCCTGCAGTTGTTAGATGTCTGGTATGCATTTATCCTCTCTCTTTAGCTATGTGAACTATCACTCTATCCTTTAAACGTGAACTATCACTCCATCCTTTAAGCATGCCAACACAGTTCATTTTCCCATAGTTCTTTCCCAAGTGTACTCCATAAATACTATGCAATTGCCAACATTTGATGCTTGGCTAAGGTATTAGAAAAATAAGCATCTAATGCCAGTTGATTGGTCCTACTAATAAACATGGGTTACTTATATACAAACATTACAGATGTATGAACTGATTAACTCCTTTACTGCCATATATATGGTTACCGAGTCCATATTTAATAATAAGGAGTGAGGCTTTCTTACAAGAGCTATTTTGTTCATTTTGAAACAAGCTTTTAATACTGAAATTACCAGCTACTCATATTACTAAACTGCAGTAGCTCAGTTTCAAAGACATACCTATCAAAGGATTTAAAGCTTCCTTTCTAACTGGGCGATCTATGCAAATGCATGACAAGCCCCCTCTGATATAAGGACATGGAACACTCAGTACTGAAGCCCTGTAAAGGTCTATGATGCAATCCTAGTGTTAACGTTTACTAATGATATAATAATAGATCATCCTAAAGCACAACTGGAACTAACTACTATTAAGAAAAGAACAGAAAGGATAACCTCTTATTACAACTCTTGGCAAAAAGTTGTGGAAATACTAGAGAAAAATGACTGATACAATGTATGAATTCAATCTATTTTCTAAAGATATAAACTGTATTTATTAGTTTAGGCACCCATGTAAATAGTTGGTTTTGTTGGTGTGTTATGTTCCTTTTTATGTGGTTATTTATGTTGTTAACCTAAACCTGTATGCTTATTTTACTATGACAAGGGAAATCCTATTTTACTTTTAAAATCTTCAATAAAAAAACACATTGTGCCAGTTAGTTTTACATAGTAACTGCTTTGCTGCCATATAATTTATAATTAATCTTCTGTGCATTGGTTTAGATTTCAGTTTGACAGAATTATCTAGTAAAAAAATTAACCTTTATAACCTCATGATCACTGCACATCAATGGTGGTAAATCTTGACTTGAAGTAACAGTAATTTCTTTAGGAACATAAACAATGTCTAGTATGTTCCGATCATGGTAGTTTTTTTTTTTTTTTTTTTTTTTTTTTTACAATCTGAAGCAATTGTTGTTTCTGTACATACATTGTGAATAATTTCCATACTAATGTAGTTGAATCAATATTATTCCAGTTTGTTTCTGGTAAATTTAAGTCCCCAGTTAATATTATTCTTCCCTCCTGTGCTTCATGCAAGAAATGTATGAATTCGTCTAGGTCATCTGCACTTGACTTGGGTGGTCTATACACATCTATATTAGAACATCGAAGTGTCAGGTCTTCGAATGTTCTAATATCGACACCTAGTAACCGAAAGTTGAAACTAGCGAATTTTTAGATAACCGAATTCTTTCCTAGGGAAATAATTTGGTTGTCCGTTATTGTCGCTTCGCTATTTTCAGCTCTGCGGTGGAAAGTTATGGTCGGGTTCAGGTAAGTGTGCGATTGTGTGGACATGAGGGTTAGGGTGGGATAGGTGAGTTAGGGTTAGGTGTGTGTGCGATAGTGACGGACCTTAGTGTTAGGGTTTGGGTTAAGGTAAGTGGGTAGATAGTGGTGTATGTACAGTTTAGTGTAGGTTTAGATGTAAGATTTTAGGTGTATGTGTGTGGTATGTTTGTGTTGTGTGTATGTGTTTTGGAACAGCAATTTTTTTCCCTAGTAAAAAATTCGATGTTCTAAAATTTTCAGTCTTACCAGTTTTCAGTTACTAGGTGTCGATATTAGAACATTCGAAGACCTGAAACTTCAATGTTCTAATATAGACCCGGTCTATAGACTCCAACAATTGTTATGTTCCAGGTTTGTCTTTATTGTCACAGTGACACAGTCTATAGTATTGGTGTTATCACTGAACATGTAATAATCACAGGTCTCATAACTATCTTTAATCCCTATCTTAACACATCCACCTGATTTTATGTTAGAATGTCTGTTACAATAAAAAAAATATACCTTGACAGAAATGGTTTCCAGTCACTGTTCTTTAACCATGTTTCACAAACAATAACATCAATCTTGTGGAAATGTAGCACATTTCCCAATAAAAAACTTCACAGCTAATTCTCCTAGCATTAACAACCATCAGAGATGCATCAAATGTTGCTATCTGTGAAATGTGAAGTTTTTGACCTGGCAAAGATCCTGTGTAGTGTTTGTCAAATATTGCAAAGTATCTTCTGCAAAAATCCTTTTCCCTAATCTTGAGAAATACACACCATCCTGTCTGAACACGTGTGCCCAAAGCTAGGCTTGGATGCTCTACACATTTCCATTTTTTAGAACAGGACATTATTTCCATGTAGGTATTTACCCCCCAAATCTTTTCATTCACAGTCACCTGACTGTCCTTTCTATAGGTGATTTGTGAAAAATACTTCCTAACACCAGTACAAGCTATACTATCTAAGAGGGTTGTCAGTTCCTTACTAACAGTCAGAGAGTCCATGTAGATGAGATAATTTGTACCAACATGAATAAAAACAGATCCATACTTCCTTATATTAAGGTGTTCCAAGGCTTGTCTCACATCCTCTATTTTTGCTCCTGGCAGGCATAATACTATTCAGTGTTCATTATCTTCTCTGTAAATGTGTCAGTTCCTCTAATAATTGAATCTCCAATTACAAGAATATCATTTCTGACTAGATCTGAAGAATCTTCACCTTCTAATAAAGTAATATCTGCTCTTTCAATTGTTATGAAGGCGTGATCCTCATCACCATTAGTCTTAATAATCCCACTGTTTTCATTGTGTATTCAATTTGCAAGCATAGAATTCTCCTCCAGCTGGCTTTGCACATTCATAGTTGGAGTCATGTAGTCAACATCTAGCTCTCCCTTCTTCTTTCTTACAATAATGTTCTTTAGTCCTTCCATGTTCAGTTCTGAATTCTTCCTTTTCTTCTGCTCCTTGCTTCTTCTTTCTGTGTTCTCTTTTGGATAAATGATACCTTTTTCTGTAGACTGAAGGTTTTCTGATACAAAATTCTTATCATTGCCTGTAATCTGTGTGTTACATAACAAAGCAGTGCCCTTTTTAGTGTGCATTCTCTTTACTTTACAGACATCTATCAGTTTCTTTTTCCTTCTTTGTTATTTGTTGTGAACTTCTTTTCTTTCTTTTTTGTTTCCTTCCAAACACTCTGAACTCCCGGATTGCTGAATACTTGCATCCAGAATTCCAAAATTGTCAGGGGCATCATCTTGTTTCATAGGGGTTGAATGATCTTTACAGACAATAGACACATCCTTTCCTAAATGTGTTCTATTTGCTTTTTGCCTAACATTATTTATCTCACCAGTGCAGTCACTAATATATGTAACAACAGTTCTCCAAGCCGTGCCAATTGCACAAGTGCAATCATCATCAGGAAGTCTAGATTTACTTCTAATAATGGTAAGCAAATCATCCAGCTTTTGACATGAGGAACAGAGATCACCAGTATTATCAGGTGTTACCTTTAAATATGCATAGCATTTATTACACTGTACAAGATATATTTGTGCTTTAGTAAATTATTAATGGCAAACTCATTTAAGGAAACCATATTCAACTTCAAACAAATAAAAAATTATAAAAGAAAAGAATAATCAAAATAAGTAACAACAGAATTCAAAGAAAACTTAAATCAGCTTCTTTGAGAAAAATAATACAAGCAATATACAACTAAATACTAAAGTAAGTACAATAAAGTAGTTGTTCTGACCGTACAAGTCCTGAAAGTCAGACAAAAGCTGTAATTCCTTTACGTCATCTGCGAATGCGAGCAGTAGCTTCTTCACAGTCACTCGCAGTACAACTTCTTTTTAACAGTAAAGATCAATAAATCACAAACCAAGATAAGATTGTTTAGATAAGCTCTGGATTGTCTTCTCTGCAGTCTGTGTAAAATTAGAGCTGACTAGGCTCCTTGGGATGGCTAGAGCTTGCCTATGTAAAACATATGCCTCTCTAACAAACAACAGTGAAAATTAAAGAATATAAATCAAAGTAAATCTTCTTGTCTAGACGCTCTCTATTCCTTCTTACAAACAGTGAAAAACAGTAGTAAAAAATAAAATATAAATTCAAATAAAACTTCTCATTAGTCAACTTCACAGTAAATCACAAACCAAGACAGGACAGTTTAGATAAGCTCTGAATTGTCCTCTCTGCAGTCTGTGTGAATTTGCAGCTGACTAGCCCCTTTGGTTGGCTAGAGCTTACCTGTCTAAAACCTATCCCTTTCTAACAAACAACAGTGAAAATTAAAGGTAAAACAACAAGATCTAAGTCAAGGTAAATCTTCTTGTCTATAAGCTTTCAATTCCTTCCTACAAACAGTGAAAAACAGAAGTTGTTGTTGTTTGTCTTTCGGCTTTTCCCAGTAAGGGATCGCCACAGCGGAACTCCGGTCCACTAATGATTGGCAGTAGATTTTTTTACGAAATGCCAAGGTGCCAGCTCGATGCCTAACCTTCAACGAAGGCACGCCCATTTATGCACGCATGTCTTTTGAATGCTACCCAACCGTTGGGAGGACATGCAGACTCCACACAGAAGGCACTCCCAAGCCCAGCCGAGAATCGAACGGGAGAACCTCTTGCTGTGAGGTAACAATGCTACCGCCGTACCACCGTGGCATATAAATGTAAATTCAAATAAAACTTCTCTTACCAGACAACTCTACACTAAATCACAAACCAAGAGCGAATTGTTCAGATAAGTTTCGATTGTCCTCTGCAGTCTATGTGAATTTATAGCTGACCAGGCCCCTTGGATGGCTAGAGCTTGCCTGTTTAAAACCTATCCCTTTCTAACAACCAACAGTGAAAATTAAAGGTAAAACAGGAAAATATAAATCAAAGTAAATCTTCTTGTATACACTCTATCACTTCCGTCCTACAAACAGTGAAAAACAGTAGTAAAAAAATTAAAATATAAATTTGAATAAAACTTCTCATCAGTCAACTTTACAGTAAATCACAAACCAAGATAGGACAGTGTAGATAAGCTCTGGAGTAATATCCTCTCTGCAGTCTGTGTGAATTTATATCTGACTAGCCCCTTTTGATGGCTAGAGCTTGCTAACACATATGCCTTTCTAACAACCAACATTAAAAATTAAAGGTAAAACAACAAGATGTAAATCAAGGTAAATCTTCTTGTCTACAAGCTATCCCTTCCTTTCTGCAAACAGTGAAAAACAGTGGTAAAAAATAAAATATAAATTCAAATAAAACTTCTCTTACCAGACAACGCCACAGTAGATCACAAACCAAGAGAGAATTGTTCAGATAAGCTCTGGATTATCCTCTCTGCAGTCTATGTGAATTTATAGCTGACCAGGCCCCTTGGGATGGCTAGAACTTGCCTGTCTATAACCTATCCCTTTCTAACAACCATTAAACTTCTCTTACCAATCAACTTCATAGTAAATCACAAACCAAGATAGACTTGTTTAGACAAACTCTGGATTCATATAGCCTGTTCCACTGGTGAAATATGCAATGATCCATTCTGTCTATCTATCCATAAAGCAAACTGATGCAATACTTTATCTTAACCAGAAAATACAGCATCTTCTACAGCTCAGTGCTTAGTTATCTTCCTAAAGAACTGGTCATAACCTAAGAATAGCTTTTCTTGAATATTTTGGTTATTTTTATACTCCGGTCTACTCTTAGTAGGACTATATTCATTAACTATGCCTTAACTATATGTATGTTACAGACTCTTGTTAGTGATTATCTCTATTAACAATGGTGAAAAGGCTAACATTGGCTATTTTTTGTGATAAAAATATTACCAGACCAGCATAGCCTTAAGTGAACCTCTTATCTCCATTATTAACAGCAAATTGGAACTGCCTAGACATGGTAAGGCCTTGCTCTGTTTAATTATGATGGCTGCCAAAAAGCAATCACTAGAAAATGGAAGTCAAAAAATCTAAACCAACTATATTAGAAGTAGTGAATATAGTAGCAGAGATAAAATAACTGGAACCGTGATCGTTAGAAAAGGGTAGGATAAAACTACAAAGGAAAAAAATGGGAATTGTGGAAGATGAACATACATGGGAGTAATGAGGTTTTAAAAAAGGCAGGACTTAAATGAGCTATGTAATGTTTAACTGAAAATGATTGGGTAGATTAGAAGTGATTTATAAAGTTTGCAACTGGGAGTGTGTCAGTATTGTTTGTGATGTAAAATGCTTGCAACTGGGATGGTGTTGTTGTGGTTTGTTTTCATTTATATAAATGTATGATTGCTTATGTCATAAATGGTGGTTTAATAAAGATATTTCTTGTTTAAAGGGTCAGGAATTGAATAATTTATGTAATGTTGCTTAGGTTATATTCATTTATTTTTATTTTTATTTTATTTTACATTTGTTTACTGGGAAAGTTTGACTGGACACAGGTCCATTTTCAGCGGAGGCCCGGGGAGAAAAGCTCCAAATACCAATACAGTTCAAAGTCGACAAAATAGTAACATATAAGAAAACATAACATCATACATGTTAAGAATACAATTGAGCATAGATAGCAGAGATTAACAATGTCTAAATTTCTGATAGTAAGCCATTTCCATATAAATATGAATAAGTGAGAGTTAAGTTACTTTTTTTTAGTATTATTAACAAATATAGATTGGGAAGTGGGGAGCAACTGTTTGATTCTTAGCAGAATCCTAGTAACAGTGCAATGGTATGGCTTAACCTGGGGAGTAACATGAGCAATGCCAGTTATTTAAGTAGTGGGTTATGAGAAGTTTTTTTTCTAATTGGGTAGAAGTTAAGTGGCTTGGGAGTGAATTCCAGGTTCTGGCAATGGTGCAGGCAAAGAGAGATTTACCAGCATCATTTTGTATTTGATGACATTTATATGGTTCTGATTACTAGATCTTAAGGTTCTAGTGGTGGTATAGGGGTGAATTAGATTCTGAAGTGCTGGAGTTTTGTCAGGAAGGTAGTAGAGCTTGTGAGCTATTGAGAGTTGGTTGAGTAGGAGTAGTTGAGGTAACCTAAGCCATTTAAGTTGCTTGAGGGCTAGACAGTGATGGGATTTATGAGAAGCATCAGTAACAAATTTGGCAATCTTGTTGTAGCAGGATTCCATTTTGCTTAGTTTGGTGTGGCGAAGGTTAGTTAAGATTGAGGAGGCATAAAGGAGAATAGATAAGAGGTGAGTCCTTGCTAAGGTGGCTTTGGTATGTTTAATGATGAACTGTCTGTTCCTGTAAAGGAGACTGAGCTTTTTGTTAACTTTCTTAATTGTTTGGGCTATGTGTATATTGAATTTTAGATTATTGTCAATTTCAACACTTAATAATTTTGCGTGTGTTGTTGGGATGATTTGTATATTATCTTTAGATGTTATGGTAAAATCATTATTTAGTGGAGGAGCTCTACCAGGGCTAAAGAGAATGAGTTTGTTTTTTTGGGGATTAAGAATAAGTTTGATGTTAGTGAACCATGCTTCTGTTAAGGAAAAGTTGTTTTTGGTTATGTTTTTTTAGCTCATGTAGGGTGGGGGCGGCACATATAATAGTGGTATCATCTGTGTATTGCACTACTGAGGCAGATAGTGAGGATGAAGCTATCTGGTTAGTAAATAGTGAGAATAGCAAAGGTCCTAGTATGGACCCTTGTGGGACACCTATGGCTACTGGTAATAGGGGGGACAATTGGTCTTGCCATAGAACTGCCTGCTGACGGTCTGATAAGTAATTATTGAACCATGATATGGTGGACGAGCTTATGTTAAGGGAAGATAGAGTTTCTAGAAGCATACTATGGTTGACCATATCAAAGGCTTTTGATAAGTCTAAGAATATCAAGGATACAAATAGTCCATTGTTTCTATGGTGATTGACAATGTTGGTAAATGAGAGTAGTGCTGTGGTAGTGCTATGGGAAGGTCTGAAGCCATGCTGGGATATGGATAGCAGGTCATTTTAGGAGGTACTGCATTAGTTGGGAATGAACTACTCTCTCTAATATTTTTGATAAAGGTGATAGAATTGCAATAGGGCAGTAGTTGGAAAGCTCAAGGGACATAACCCCTGTGTGCAGTGGTATAATATGTGATATTTTCCAGGAGTGATGTACTTTACATTCTGATATTGACCTATTTATGAGAATGGACACAGGATAGACTATAGCTTCAGCTGTTATTTGAAGGAAGTCTGCAGGTAGATTGTCAGCTAACAGAGTGGTTGGTTTCAGTTTTTTGAGGAGTTTAGCAATTGTATTAGTGGGGACTGGGTGCAGGGAAAAAGTGGAGGAGTTGTTTGTTGTACTGAAATGGGTAGGAGTATCTCTAGGTAAGGGGCTGCTAGCAGTATTTTGGGTGTTGGCTAGGGCTTGGACTGTTTCAGTAAAGTATTTGTTAAATTGGGTGGGGATGATGTCATGGTTGTTTGGTAATACAGGGGTAGGATTGGTAGATTTTCCTGGGTGCAGTAAACTATTTATTGTGACCCAGAATTTTTGAGGGCTGTGAGCATATTTTTCTTGCATGGTTTTATGTTAATTAGTTTTGTCAAGTTAGTTTTTTAGCTTTGTTGCGGAGTTCAAGATAGTTCTGTCTCAAGGTAGTGTTTTTCTGTTTGTGAAATTGTAACCAGGCTTTGTCCCTTTCTTTCATTATGGTTTTAGTATTTTTTGTTAGCCATGGGGCATAGTTAATTTTGATTCTAATAGTTCTGGGGGATGCATGACAGTTTAAGATTTTTAGGAAGGTTGAGTTAAAGTACTGCACGGCTTCATATAGAGGTAGTTGTTTTAAGGGAGTCCAGTTGCAGCTTTTTAGTGAATTGATTAGGTCATTAGCTCTGAAGGTCTTTTTGTTACGTACTACTCTGAGGATGGATTGTTTATTGTGGTGGGATTGGTTCCTAATTAGGTAAGTCACTTGATGGACACCCAGATTATCAGGATGACAGCCTGATTGTTGAGCCAGCATGGGGTCTGATAGCAGAATCCAGTCTAAGATGGACTGCCGTTTGGAGGTTTAGTCAATTCTTGTGGGGGCAGTTATAATTTGGTTAAACCCATGGAGGTTAATATAGGTGGTGGGATTTTGGCTGGAACAATCAGATCAGTGAATGTTAAAGTCACCTAATAGTATGGTTTCTTGTGGAAGGAAGGATGACATCCAGCTTAGTAGGCTTTCCAGTATGGTGGTATTATTACCTGGTGGGATATATCCACCTGCAATAATTATTTGTTTGTTGGAGTTAAGTTTTAATTTGGCTAGTATTAGTTCTATGTCTTTGATGTCTTGAGAATTACACTTAAAATTTTTCAAAAGTGAGGTGGTTTTGGAATAGTATTGCAACACCACCTCCCTTTTTACCTGATCTGTCTCTACGTATAATATTGTACCCAGGGGCAGTAATTTCATTATCGTGGTGTTCAGGTTTGAGCCAAGTTTCTGTTAGCACAACGACTTCTGGCTTGTATAGAGCTAGTAGGGCATGAAGGTCCTAGTTTTGTTAAGAATACGTCGTACATTAATACTTAAAAGGAGGAGAGATGAGGTTGGTCTTAGATATAGAGGATTTAGCTGTTTTAAGTTTCTGTTGTTAGATTTGTTGGGTCCTGGATTACGGTGAACGTCCCCACAGCAAGTCAGTTTTTGGAGTAGGTATAGATAGAGCTTATTTAGTTTGTATAATATCTTAGCTTGATTCTGGGAGGACGGAGGACTAGTTTTGTATTTAAGAGTATTAAGACCCGCGGTGGTGGTGCTGCGGTAGCGTTGTCGCCTCACAGTAAGACGCTGTCCAGTTCGATTCTCAGCTAGAGCGTCTTCTGTGTGGAGACATGTGTGAATGGGCGTACCCACGTTGAAGGTTGTGCGTCAGGCCTGTCAAGCCAGTATGTAAAAATCAACTGCCAATCATTAGCAGACCAGAGTTCCGCTGTGGCGTCCCCTAACCGGGAAAAGCCGAAAGACATACAGGAAGGAAAAAGGTTGGGTGGAAGTAAGGTTAAAGGGTGATATAGGGAAATGTCCTAATTTTATGGGACTGGTTATGGATTCTGTCTGCCATGGTGGTTGGTGTTGATATATAGCAATATATGTGAAGTATAATGTTTGTGAATGTTAATTTGGTAATACAGTCTGATTACTTTTGTATAAATGTACATTTGCATATGTCACAAGTGAGAATTCAGCAGAGGTTTTTAAAAACAAAAAACAGAGTTTTAGCACTTTAAATTTAAATAGTATTTCATCATAAAGTAGAATACAATTGCATTGAAACAGTTAACTTTTTTGTTTTTACTGTATTACTGTTCACAGTTGGTCTACACTTGAACAGGGCTATATAATGTTCTTTAATTAATTAGTATAATAGCATTATGTGCCTGATGTTTTTTTATTACCTATTTGTTTGCTGGGCAAACCCAATTGTCTCTTTTCAGGGTAACACAGGAGCACGATCTGAAGTGACTTTATCAGAGTCATACAGTAGCAAATAAAGGAATAAAACCCTAGGCAAAAGAAGGAACTCATTAAGAGTTCAGAGTTTTAGTCCTCTGCACTAATTGCCTGCTGTTGCATTGCTGGCTTGAACTGAAAACCGTAAATGTATGTTTTCTCATTCAATTTCCCAGTTTTGTTGTAACTAGATCATGAGTTGCCAGTTTTACTGTAACTAGGTCATAAGTAAAGATTGCCTTAGTGGTCAACTTCACTTACCTGTTAACTAAACAAATAAATAAATGAAAATAAGGCATGCTGTCAACTTATCCATCCATGTTTTCTTCTTATGTGTTTCATAGTGTAAGATCAGTGTTTCCATTTCTAAGTTCATTTGTCTTTCCCATTGACTGACTCCAGGCATATATGTGTTTGTCTGGCAGTTTTTTTTTAAGTCTGGTTCTTTCAGCAAGTATCTCTTTAAAATGATGGCATGATGAATGGTAACGGCAAAGAAGCTGACAAAAAGAATTAATTTTTAAGAAATAAAGTACCCTCCATATTTAAAACTTCTTAGTGTGGCATTAGCACTGGGTACGGTGTTTAGCATAGGGATAAAACTTCCCATAAAGAAGATTCAGGGCTTTATTATCTTAGGCAAGATTTTGCAAAATGTTATGTCTAGATTGCTAATTGCCATTTTCCTCATATAAAGCTCCATTCACAAATCATATTGCTCTACTTCTGTGACAGTGCACTGAAAAGGAAACAAGAGTGTTAACATTTTATATAGTTAGAGCAATAAAATTGTGCTCTTCTCCTACATCTGTAGCATCTGCTAGAAGTTTCCTTGCTGCTGTATTCAGATAAGGAAAGGCTGCTCCTTTGCTTGCATCCATTTCAAAGAATCTTTCCTTTCCATATGATAAATATGTGGGCCCTTTATAAGTAACATTTAAAAGGGTCCATATAAAATGCTACTGTTTTCTAAATGTTTGCTACACTTTAACCAATAATTTAGCTGATCATGCAAACAAATTCAAGCCAGTCTCAATACATTCTCCCAGGCTTTCTTGCTGATTGACACACTCTGCTCACTCATGGTTTATCTCAGTTCTGTGACATTACATCATTTGCCTATTAGAACCTTTAAACTTATGCATCTTTGTTATGTTGTTAGTTATTAACCAGGAAAGATCATCTAGGCACAAGGGTCTCTTTTCATGGCTAGCACATGTGTTTTGTTCTGTTTGAATGAATTGTTCAGAGGCACACAGCATGTGCATGATGACAGGATACAAAAGGGAATGAAATCTTGGGAGAAAGGAAGTACAGCATTAGCATTTTATACCCTCAGGTCTTAATGTGATGCTTTGCTATTCAGTGCTGCAGTTTGCAACAGCAACATAAGACTACTAACAGTCTTTTTAAATGTGTGTTGAGAAGTTCAGCAATTCCTTGTTTTTATTTCTTTACAACTTAATCAACTTAGTGATTAAAAGGTATAGTTAATTCTATTGTTGAAGAGGCTGGATAAGTATACCTCTGTTCCAGTATTATATATAAATTGTTTCTGGACTCCTTTAAGCTGATTAATGAATGCATTTTTTACAAAAAAACAAAACAAAAAGTTATAATGTAGCAGTTATCTAACTGAGCAGATATAATGAAGAACTTGGATCTCTTTCCTTCCTATCATATCTTAAATTGCAACAATCAAAACTATTTTCATATAACAAAGCCTCATTTCCACTTTTGTGGTATATATATTTTTCACCAAAAGAAATGTATATTGTCAGTGATTAATGTTGTTTTCATTCATTCATAATCTTGAACTATTAAAGATGTGTGCCACAGCACAAATGAGAAGAAACCAAAATAAACATTCACTGTTGTATGCAAAGTCAAACCTTGTAGTCCTTACACGTGGCAGTAGAGCCCAATCATTTTCTTAAATTATTATTATTACTATTATTATTGTTATGATAGTCCAAGGTTTTTGCTTTCTTCCCTTTGTTTGAGCACTCATTTATTCTTTCTAATCTCTTACCATACCCCTTCCTCCATTAGACTGCTAGTTCTATTAACAGGACTGTATGTGAAGAAATAAGAAAAAGGACACCTCTGAGAAAAGATATATACAGAACCATGACAGGATTATATCAAATGTTTTAACATACTGTGATAATGAGTGCTAATGATAAAAATGTTACACAGCACTTTAAAATGCATTCAAGCCAGCAAGCCTGACTCCATATGAACATGTATTTCGGTATCTTGACACATCGCCAGCTGACTGTAAGATGAAGATGACTTTTCATACAAAATAATAAAAAAAATGATTTTACATGAAGCTTCTTTCTCATTATATACCCTAGTTATGTAGGTATCAAGTAAAGATTATCACAGGTAAAATAATAAACCCAAGTAACTTTATAAAGGAACAGATCATAATGAACTTGTGAAAATTCAGAAATGAGTGTACAAAGACATTTCTTAACCTTTTTTTTTTCAAAGAAGTAACCCAACACAGAGGGGCATCACACTAATATAATTTCCTATCAAAATAAATAAGTCCATTATGATTTATTTTCTTCAATGTGCATTGTTATGAGCAGGTTATTGTACTATTTACATTTTTGTAAATATATTAAGTAGTTAACAATGCAGTCAAACTTGGATGAGGCAATTTAGAAAAAATGAAACTCTGAGTTTGATTGTGCAGTGGTGCAGCAGGTAATGTTGTCGCCTCACAGCAAGAGCTTCTCTGGTTCAAGTTCTCACCTGGGGTGCCTTCTGTGTGGAGTCTGCATGTCCTCCCTGCATTTGTGTGGCTGCCCTCTGGGTGCACCAGTTTCCTCCTATGTTGCAAAGAAATGCTCTGGAGCAAACAAAATGTAAAATTACAGCTATGACTGGGCTGCACAAACATTTTAGGTTGAACTTTAAAGCTTACATCTAGACTCATGTCATTAATTCTCTACCCCTGAACTATTTATGACAATTATTGATGTGTCACAGTGTTCTGTCAGACTTTAGCACCAGGCATCTTGCGGAGTACTTTTTTTAAAAATTCTTTTTCTTCTGTTCTTCTTTTGATCATCAGCTGGGCCCTGACTGCCTCTTTGATTCATGCAATCCCCCCTCCTAGCCCAAGGGTTAAGGATCAGGTGAATTTAGATTGGAACTCTCATCACTGCTGCAGAACGGTGCTCTCTGCGTAAGCCCAGTTGTCATCTTGTGCATGCACATTACTATCTGAGGGATAGTGTGCAATGGGCTTTGGAAACACATCCACATCTCTGTGCGAGGTGTGATCAAATCCCTCCTCTCTTGTAGATACGTATATCCATGGCATCCTTTTTTCTACCACATTCATATAACATTGCAGGGAAGTGAGTAGGCTAAGCATCTTCAGTTCACTTGTTGTCCTTACCAGCTGTAGCATGTGACTGAGCTACCAGCAGAACATGGGTTACCTGGGTCATAGTCTGGGTTTTATCCTTCTATGCCAGCAGAGTTGGTGGTCTAGGCAGGTAGAGTTTGAGATGTGAGATTAATTTATATATATATATATATATATATATATATATATATATATATATATATATATAATCTAGACTAAATAAATATTTGTACTTTGGGGAATTACCACAGCACAGAGAATTGTAAAGTGCCACTATGTTTCATATCTAAGGCAGAGTTAGTTTGCATTGGGCAACTGTACAAAGAGAACACAAAGTATGTTTGTAAAGCAATATAAATTCTGGTAGAATGCATTTTTTCTCAGTGTAATAAAATGAACTAAATGCATTCAGTATGTTAAGAGTTATAAAATATATACCACAGCTCTACACCAACTTCCTGCTGACTGTATTAAAGCCTCTACTCATATTATAGCTTACTAAATGTCAGTCTTTGTAAACCAGTCAATAATAGAACTGTTTGGGAGCTGTAAACCAATCAATAACATAACTGTTTGGGAGCAATCTTACATTATATCAGTCCACAAAGGGGGAAAGAGACCTCTGCATCTCCAGAACAATAGCTATCTTGTACCCATCTTTAAAATACTTGTAAGATGCATGAAAAATCATCAAATAACCATCTCTCCACGATGTAGACAAGTATACTCATGAGATGCCTGGGTTACTATTCAAGATCTTCACTGATGACATGTACAAAGTTATTGAAAAAGGATACATCATTCAGTACACAGGCAACTTTAGACCTACATGCTCAGTCAACTCAATGGATCACTTGTAACTTGAATGCTGAAGACGAGTAAGCATTTGGCAGGCTTGTATCTTGGCTTACCAAATCTCCTTCAATACTGAACTCCAAGAAAACTAAAATAATGGCCTCTACAGAAAAAAATATCCATAGAAATACACGTAAAATAAATATAATCACACAAAATGGTGCCATTATAGAATATGTCGCCCACACAAAACTCTTAGAGTTCATCAGACTACCAACTTAAATTTGATATCCATATCAACTATGTTGTAGTAAAGAGTAATTAAAAATTCTGTATGTTATATAGAGTCAAACACAATGCAAATGCAGCAAGCTCCATCACTCCTTCTTCTAAACATTTTATATATTGCTCCTCTCTTAACTAATCTCACGACCCCATACTAAACAAATTGATATTATGTTACAACAAAGTAGCAAAACTGAGTACTAACTTACCACAAAAAATATTCTCCGATGATTAGGCCTGCAACACTCTTGGTAGAACTCTAGAACTCCATGAAGTACAACTATTTAAAACAGTATGTAACATTCTATTAACCAAATAAAAAAACAGTAATTAGCAACTTCTTCGACTAAGCACAAAAGTAACAACTCAGATCACAAAATCAATGGCTAACTCCACAGTAAAATCTAGTATTCACTATGGTGCCTCTGTCTACCTCATTTCTATAAATAAACTCTTGAATGCCATTCCTTCACAGCTCAGAGCAGAATCCAACTCAAAACTCAACCAAAGTAAAGTAAAAAGCTGTTTAACCTCACAATGGGACTGCTATACTAAGAAGTAATTTTTATTACTAAACCCCTGTATTGGAAAGGGTCTATAATCCTTAAACTAATATTACTAGACTTCTTCTTGTCAGATAATATTCTCCCATCAACCACTCCCTTTACTCCATATTCACCCCCTTGTCTACACTGCACTCCTTCACCATTTCACTCATGTCACCCTTCTTCCACATCTGTTATCCTCATTCCTTGTTATATTTCCAATGTCTCTTAAGAAAATTTCAGACTCCTTAACTTAATGTTACCTTTTTCTGTTGCTACACTATTCCTTACATCCTTTCTTAGCTTTATTCTCTATACATCACTTCCCATATCTACTCACTCCCCTATCCCACCCATTTCATCTCTATATACCCTCCCTATTACCTATTCAACTTGTGACTTTTAATGATGTCTGTTTCAACTTATACAGCCTAAATTGTTTAATCATAACAAAGCATATTTCTGCTTGGATTATCACGGTGCACCTCATCTTGCCAGAATGTCTTCTATTTTTTGATTACGACTGTCATCTTTAACTTAAGAGGGAAATCCAACTCAGTCATAATTAAATCATCCTTCTCAGGATTTACCATTGAAAACTATATGCTGTATTTCTAAAAATGGACTGAAGCACTTCTTATTAATAACATAAATAAATCAACTCAGAGTATCTTCAGTGTTTTCTATGGTTAAAATTAATTTATATTCATTTTCATGAGCACACATCAGTAAGACACAAATATGCAGGCAAATTCAACATAAACATCCAGTAGTGAAATCATAAAACTAATAAGATATATAACAGAAAAAGAGGCACTAATTAGAATTCAAAAAAATCACCATAATCATAAAACAAGTCTAGATTAAACAAATTAAAAAATACTTATCTTCTGCTCTAGTTAAGATCTCAGATTGATAAGAAAGGATGAAGGCAACAAAAATATATGCATTAATGAATGAAAGGAAAAATTATGAATGCAAACCGGTATAAGTAAACTATTCACCCAGTTGCAGGACATAGTGAACGTACTTACAGAAAGATCTTGTGCAATCATCACATTAAGCAAAGACACATATCTATGTGCAACAGACACAAGCGAGGCATCTTTTACATAATTAGAGACATGAATGCCAGAACTGCAACTAAAAAAAGTTCAGTCAATCCAGGCAAATTGCCTGCTGATTTCATTTAGATGATAAACCTAAAAAAAATGTATTAATCATGTTAAACAAAATGTCGCACAGACTGTGAACATTTTCCCAACCTTTGGAAATCAGTTGTAGTGTTACTCAGACTCAAACAGTTTTAGATCCAGCAGTGTGACTAGTACTGTATGTGAAATAAATGAGACAGTCACAATAGAATGTATCCAGAAAGACACAGGGTACATACCTCGGTGGTACGGCAGTAGCATTGTTACCTCACAGCAAGAGGTTCTCCCGTTCGATTCTCGGCTTGGCTTGGGAGTGCCTTCTGTGTGGAGTCTGCATGTCCTCCCCGTGGTTGGGTAACATTCGAAAGACATGCATGTGTAAATGGGGGTGCCTTCGTTGAAGGTTGGGCAGCGAGCTGGCACCTCGGCATTTCGGAAAAATCTACTGCCAATCATTAATGGACCGGAGTTCCACTGTGGCGACCCCTTACCGGGAAAAAGCCGAAAGACACAACAACAACAGTAAGGTTTTTTTATGAGGAGAACTTGTCTTTTGAACCTTGGCAGATTCTTTGTAAATATGAAATCAGCCTTTTAGTCACGACTGACATTGTATTGGCCTTGCTAAGGTATTTTGGCAGAATTCAACAAAGGAAATAACTGACAAACTAAGAATATTACATTTCAGTCCATATGCAGTTTGTCATGAAAAACCTTGTTTATGTACCAAGACATGAAGTGAGGGTTGGATTACATCTCTAGCTTAATAGGGGTTATCATTCATGTCCCACATGGCTCTGTACTGGGATCACTTATTTATGAACTAATTTTGTGTGCTATAAGGGTGGAAGTGGTCTTAAGACATCAAAAATATGCTGAAGATTTCAAGCTGCGTAGCATCATTACTTTGATAAATGATGCAAATGCATTTCCATAACTACCTCACCTTTAATGTCACTAGATGTGGCATTACGATACCCAGTAAAAATGGAAATAAATTACAATTACAAAATAAATGGTCAGTTCATAAAAACAGCAGCAGTGTTAATTGTCTAGCGAGACTAAGAGACAACAATTTAAATTTTGAAGTTATAAGTACATATTAAATGCAGAAATTGCATGTTCTGCAAATCAAGAAACAAGACTATAAAAGACAGAAAAAGGAAGCTGACCAAGAAAGTATGTACATATTTCTTTAATCAGCTGAAGTGCTTTCAGCTCATACAAAAGAAATGAAACACTTAAGCTCATCAGTGAAGTCTTTTAGCTTCTGTGCATCCCTGGTCAATTTCATTTTTGCAACTTTTACACTCATGTCATTTTTCTGGATTATTTTACTGGACTGGTAGTTTAAGAACCTTCAGTCTGTTACTAGTGTATGTTCTATAACTCATCTAATTCTGAAAGGCATATCTGGTCATTCAGGGGATGCTGCTGTGTCATGACACACCTCACTGACCTGACTACATATACCATACAACATTCAGTTTATAGTCTTTGAACAAGCTACCCAAAACGAGACAAACAACTATCTTCTCTACTAGCTCTATCACAGGGTTGCATAATATGAACTATTTAGAAAGACTTCTGGATATATCATTATATTCTGGTTCTTATTGGTTAGTCAGAGTCAGACTTTTCTTGGTGTGCAAGACAAGGTCTGGTCCAATTCTCTTTGAAAGTAAACATCACTAGCACAAGATCTGGGGAATTCAGTTCTAAAATACTGGTAATAGAAAAAACGACAGATACATTACATGATGATTTCTGTGATCATGAAACAAGCTTCCCCTTACAATATGAAGAAGTTGCATACTGCAAGATTCAAATTACACACACACACACACACACACACACGCACGCACGCACGCACGCACGCACGCACGCACGCACACACATCTATCTATCTATATATTTATCTATCTATCTATCTATCTATCTATCTATCTATCTATCTATCTATTTATCTGTCTATCTATCTACTCATTTGAGTGAATCACATATGGATGAATTTAGTTGTATATAATGTAGGTAAGCAGGAGTGTGCAGAAAACGTAATGCTTGAATGAAAAGGTGGCGGCTGTGAAGCTGTGTGAGACTGTGTTAAAGCAGTTGTAAACATAGACTTGTTCACAGGCTAGGGTTAGAGTAAGGGTTAGGTGAGAGGTTACAGTCAGTGTTATCCATGTTTTGTGTTGTGTGTGTCACCACGTGTGTCTTTTTGTCTTGGGTCATGGTTCTTTTAGATAAAACATTTTTAGTAACATAATTTGTAGGGTTAGGGTTAGAGCAGAGATAGGATTGCAGTTAGGGCTAGCACACATGAATCAGTCCCCTGCCTAACTTACTCATGTCCTAACCCTACCCCTGCCCCCAGCCCTAACCATACACATTACATTACTAAGAACCCTTTCTGTAACAGTATCATTACCAAGATGACATTTGATCTTGGTTTTGTAGTTGTGGCTTACTGATATAGAGCTTTTTTTAGTGAAAGAGAAGTAGTCAGTGTTTTGTGATTTAGCCTTATGAGTCTAGTTTTTAAAAGTCTGCTATTTGTGATTCTCTCATGTGTTTTCAATATTTCATGAGGTAATCTTATCTGTATATATGGATTCCCTTCGGAAGATTAATTTTTTGTAAACTTGAATTTATATGGTCAAGACTATATGATCGACTTTCTTAAAAGTCTATGCCTTCTACAGAGATCATGGTACAGTGGGGATCGGGAATTTACCCCTTCCATACTGTAGTGTTATCTCTGATTTGGTATATATAATTTGCATAGTGTTTTTTTTTGGTTTCGCACACACACAAGTGTGTGTATAATATATATATATATATATATATATATATATATATATATATATATATATATATATAATATATATATATATATATATATATATATATATATATATATATATATATGGTTCCCTATCAGAATCCTGAAACACTATAAGCCTGAAAGTCAAAATCCTGAAAACTAATGACTGAAAATGCAAAATCTCGAAAATGCTAAATCCTGAAAGTCAAAATCCTGAAAACACAAATAATGCTAATATGTCACTATAAAGACACTAATATCTACCAACTGACCCTGACCCTAACCCTAACCCTAAGTTCCGTCACTATCGCACACTCACCTGACCCGTGCCCTAACCCTAACTCACTTAAACTGCCCCTAACCCCAATATTTGTCACTATTGCATACATGCCTAACCTGCGCCCTAACCCTAACTCACTTATACCGCCCCTAACCCTAACATAAAACCAATCGCACACTTACCTGGACCCAACGCATGACCTAACACCACAGGGCTAACAATAGCAAAGCCACAATGACGTCAGTATGTCCATTTTGTGTTTTCAGGATTTTGACTTTCAGGATTTTGCATTTTCGAGATTTTGCATTTTCAGTCATTAGTTTTCAGGATTTTGACTTTCAGGCTTATAGTGTTTCAGGATTCTGATAGGGAACCATATATATATATATATATATATATATATATATATATATATATATATATATATGGATATAGGACTGTTGAACGAAAATTCAACAGTCTGAATCCACTATCCCTGAACACACTTTAACGAAAGCACTTTCACCGAAAAAGCACTTTTGTTAAAGTGTGTTAAAAAAAAAACATTACATTTACGTTTTTGCAGGGGGGCAAGTCCCCCTGCACCCCCACACCCCCCTACTTTTATATTCTCACTCTGAGGTCGCACTACAGTGGGGAAAAGGGAATTTTTCCTTATCCCCATTGTAGTGCGATCTCCGCAACAGGCATACTTATGTAAAAGTGCTTCTTCGGTGAAAAGCACTTTTGCGTAAGTATGCCCGGCCGTTTCACATTCGGTGAAATGGCCAGTCAAGCATTAGTTCTGGACATATATATATATATATATATATATATATATATATATATATATATATATATATATATACTGAGAAAGAGAGAGAAAGATGTAGACATTGATATGTATATATATCTCTCTCTCTCTCTCTCTCTCTATCTATCTACACACACACACACACACACACACACACACACACACACACATACACATACACATATATATATATATATATATATATATATATATTGACATCCAAACCATCAGCTACTTAAGTATACCAACCTAGAAGAACCAAATATATTGAGAAATTAAAAAAAAAAAAAACAAGCCAATATGCTGGGATACCCATTTAAGAAAATTATGTTGCAAGAGAAAGAAATTGCTTAATTTATATAAGAGATCTGATTTTTCCTATCTTAAGATCACACTTAATCAAACTAGTAAAGAGTTTAAGGGAACCATTCAGAAGCTGAGGGCTAAGCATGAACTTAAAAACAGCTGCTAAAAATAAGTATAAAACTTTCTTTATCAATGACAAGAAGTTAAGAACTTATACCCAACAATGTTCAGATTTAGTCAACAGTAATAATGGACTATGACCCAAATTAAATAATTAATATCCTAGCTGACAACTTATTTTTCTTTTTGACAAATTTGATGCAATTTTATTCCATTCACTCTTATAGATATTCCACATATTGTATGATTCCAGCCATCCCCTGTGAAACTATGGAGCAAGTTGTCTCAGCCCTCTCAAAAGCTAGGAATACCTTATCCATTGACCCTGATAATACACAGATTGTCTGATTACCAGTGCCATATGTGGCCTATATAAACCCCTACTTAACATCTTCAATCTATGCATCTCCACGAGTTACATTACTAAAGCCTTGAGAACAGCAATTGTAATACCTTTACACATGGGTGGCTAAACCTCAGACCCTGGTGACTACAGAACTATTAGTCTAACTAGCCTCATATGTAAACCTGTTGGTTCATGGGTTCATGTTGAGTATATTATCTCAGACTTTATTAATCTGGACATTGAGAATCCTTGGATCTTCATCAATTTGGTATTGTCAAGGGAAGGTCCTGCCTTTTTAACCTTACTGATTTCTTTGAACAAGTTACTGAAGTAGTGGATAGTGGTTATGCAGTACATGCAGTACATATGGTCCACGCCAAGGCCTTGACACTGTTTCCATTCAAGTATTATTAACAAATTGTAAATCCTTGTGCAGTAGATAGCCATCTCTTTGTCTGACTATACCCATGTAGTTAGAGTTGCAGGTGCCCCTTTTCTAAAGCAGAAAAAAGTTACCAGTGGTATACAACAGGGGTCAGTGATGGGACATCCCTATTTTGCATCTATTTCCCAGACCTTCAGGGCAACACTCCTGGCTTATGGTTATCTAAGTTTGCAGATGAATGGAAACTGGGTGTTGTTATTTGATCTTCTGCTGACTTACAATTGTTCCAAAATGAGTTATACTAAGTTAACAATTGGTGCAAGGACAATGGTCTCAAATTAAAGTTATAAAGATAAAGACTGTTTATTTTGGTAAACAAAACATTACATATACCATAAGGTATCATAAGGGATCTAGGCACTCTGTTTGTTAATTCCTTATTATCTGACCATCTTCTGTCTGCATTCAGAAAGCCTTCTGTCTAGCTTATCCAATTTCCAAAGGCATCACCACTAGATCCAAAGAGGTTTTAATTCTCCTTCACTCAGAACTCGTCAGACCCATTATCGAATATAATGAAATTTAGGTCGTGCATTTGCCTAAACATATCACTCAGCTTGAGAGACCTCAGAGATTCATAACTAAAAAGATCAGTGCCTTTAAAAATCTTGGTTATTAGGACATACTGGCAGCCCTTTCTCCACAGTCTGTCTCCTATATATTCCACCTTGGGGATCTGTGTCTGGCCTTACAAGCCATGAAAGACTCAACACTCTTTGACTTCCTATTCCTTCACAGAACAAATGGTACCTCAAATACCCAGATAAAGGAACTGATACTTCATCAGCATATAAATACAATATGTTGGCATGATAGATGCATTTCTCAACATATCCAACACCTCTGAAATTAATTTCTGCTACATGTCAAACAAAGTAGCAGCCAAGCTACTTTCCAGGTAAACCTAGATAATTGGATGGGCAGCCTCAAATTCTTACCTAGTCTATCTCGCCTTGCCCTCCTTGAGGCTGGATGTAACTTTGGAATAGGGGGTTTTGGCTAGGTTTGTAATGGTCTGCAGAATGATTTCCTAGGACTTATCTATGAACTTATGAGTAGATAATTATTCAAATTCAAGATAAGAGCTTGCAATAAAATATTTATATTTCCTAGGACTTATCTATGAACTTAAGAGTAGATAATTATTCAAACTCAGGATAAGAGATTGCAATAAAATATTTATATTTCCTAGGACTTATCTACGAACTTAAGAGTAGATAATTATTCAAACTCAGGATAAGAGATTGCAATAAAATATTTGTTCATTTACTCTATAAAGTAATACTGTTACTTCTTCTATTGCACTACAGAAAATAAGTGATGCAGGAAATATTAATGATTTGTTGGAACAATGCAAGGAATAGAATGAAGTTGCCTGTCTCCAAGTATTTGCACTCATGGTACTGTTTTTTTTTTTTTTTTATGGATAAGAATGCTTTTTTTAAGTTATTATTGAAAAGTGATGTGGTTAACTTTGTTTCAGGTGATTTGAGAGTGGAAAGGAGATTTTGCAGTATGTAAAATGTTGCTTCTTATAATTTTATGAGTTCATGGGGAAAGAAAATGGTGGTTGTGTTTATTGTGTCATTTGCTACAGTGATTTGCGTCCTGCTATAAAGTTCTTGTTGTAGATAATTCTCAATTTACAAAAAGGACATCAGTTGTGTTGTCCAGTCAGTAACAAGTTGTGCAGTGTTTATTAATCAGGCCCATTGTGCTATCATTATTAGAGCAATATAAGAAGATTAAAAAAAATAATACTAATGTAATACTAAGGTATTCCTTTCACAATGAGCTAAGATATTGTATATTGAACAAAACTAAGATAATTAAGGATAGGGACATACACTCTCCACTGGTCAAGCTCTCACCTATTTAATTCTGTATTGATTGAGGGTTGTTTCCCAGAGACTTACAAAAATTGAATCCATTATTAACATTTCAACATGGAATACTTTCGCAAAGGATTGTTGATGCTAGAATTTTCTGAAAACACTGTGTGGTGATTTTGCAGTTCTTTTAGTATGGGAAGTTGGGCATAAAGACAAATATAAGGGATATAATTTCAAAGGAGAAGAAGGCACACAAAGGAGTTCCGGTATTACTTTAAAAGCCGTAGAACATTTTTCCACTATAGTGTTTGATGTCAATCAACATTTCTGGCTTAGGAATTGTTGAGGTATTGCTGACTGGAAATGATATTTGCAGCCATTGTGTGATATAGTGATATAGTATATAAAAAATATAGTACTGCATTGGTGTAAAGGATATTGATGCATTTGATTACCTTGTTGCTACTGTAATATCATATGTTTTACAGGAACTCTGTGGTTCTGAATTTTGTGAGTATGCCTTTGGATTTAATCTTTAGAGTTATGGACAGTATCATCAGGAATATGAGAGGGAAAGATGTGAATAATAAGCTTGAAGTTAAGGAACATGAATGGATTCTTCATTACAAGCTGATTGTCCTCCAGGTATTAATCAGGCTGTGAGCTTAAAACCACTTCTTAAGCACAAACAAACATGCTTAAAATAATACTTTTTTGCTATGTCTATTTAAAATTGTGTCATGGTTAATTGCTTTACTGCTTTTAAAACATTATTGGCTTCTTTGTTTTTTAATGACTATTTAAGTGCAATTTTATTGTTCAATTGTATTTTGCAGTGAGGAAGAGCTTTATATGAGCCTGAAAGTTTTGCTGTTTTCTTGTTTTGTATTAAAACTTTTCATGGTACATTGAAGAGTCTGTTTTTATTGTTGTAAGCATTTTTGTAGGACCTTCTGCTTTACTGCAACTCTTATTTTTACTTGGACTGTATTTCACTACTGCAAATCTTAAGACAAGGATGAAAGGCAAACAATAAGCTAAGTTAGTGGAGCATTTTTTTTTAGATAAATTAATAAATTAATATGGGGTATTATTTGTTTCTGCTTCCCTTGGGATGTGAAGGTATGGATTTGTTTCATTGGTTCATAGCTTCATAGATAAGTACTAGGCTAGCTGCCCTTGTGGGCCTTTTTAAGCCTAGCCAGTTTCTCTTTTTTGTACTCAAAATAACCTATCCCATTTAGTTATAGATAAGCCTTACCCACTCCATGGTTAGTAACTATATATTACCCCTAATGAGAATAACTAGGATCATACCATAGATCATTTGAAGGTATCCATGCATGGGATAAAACATTTAGGAGATGCCTCTATCCAGTAGTAGTACAGGGGAAGTGCTGAAGTAAATGTTATATTTCCCATCCATAGATCTAAGTTGCACTTGAATATGGGCAGGGATGAACTTAGTTTTATGTGGATGGGAGTCTCTTCCATAGCAGCAGTATCCTCTACGAGATATACCTATTTATCCAAACCATTAAGTTGATGTTGCAGAAGATGTTTAAAATGCCTAGATCAAGTATTTCTAATGCAATTTGACTTACTAATATGCAGTAAATCCATTAATATTGGGTCAGAGGATGCCTTGTATGCTAGATACAGGTAATCTCTTAGCAGTCTCTAAGATACCGAATATAGCGACAGGACTTTGAGTTGGTCCATGAAAGACATATTGTTTATTACGTGTATCCTTTTAGCAAGGTATCTGTGTCAATGTTTCAGATGTTGCATGTGTCTGGACAGATACATGCCAAAGGGGCATTATATTCAATGACTGGCCTAATGAGGGCAGTGTAAAGGGAGGCAATGACATCTATAGATCTAGAGACAATCTCTTTGTTTATAAGCTGTGCAAAATAGAAGGAATTTCTTACAACAATGAACACATGTAGGTCAAAAATTAGATGACTACCACATAAGATCCTATATCCTGAACAACTTGGTCAACTCTTAGGGGTGTATTGTCAATGTGGTAGTTTCCTCAGGTAGACTTCCCAAAGAATACAATAATGCATTTTTTGGTATTTAGTGTCAGTCTGAGTTTCACACCAGTTATTTATTTGGAACAAACCTTCCTGCAGGATGGCTAAGTTATTTGGGGATTCAATGACTACTCCTAGCTTGCAGTCATGTGCAAACTTAATCAGCCAGAGCCCTTTGGTATTGATCTTGACTTCAGAAAAGTAGATGAAAACAGGAGAGGTTCTGATTCCAAAATGGTGGTCGTCTGGGAAGCACCCTCTCCTCATAGTTCCTACACTACCTAGTAGGTTAACTTCATAAATTCAGTAATTCCTTGGTAAAGACCCCTTATCTCTGAAATTTCATCTGCCTAAGGTCGGGTCCATCTGAAATTTATAGAAAACCGATAGGCTGGTACTTTAGTTCTACACCTAATAATCAGCAGCTAAGTGAAAACGATTGTACACGTGAATTTATAGAGGCCTAAATCTTCAGCACCACAGTAATTGACAGCAGCCATGATAAATGAAACAAAGGTAATAATGCCAAAAGAAGCTGAAATTATGGAAACCCAAACATCTAAATCTAAATTATCATTCATATCTCCTTCTCCTGAAAAAGATGTTACTCCCAAGAGACTGAGAACTTCCAAAACCTATCAAGAGTTTCCAAAGGAACCAGGAAAGCAGAAGGCTGACAGAATATTTCAAATGGATGAGCTGTAAAGCGCCCTGTTACCTCTGCAATCTGCCATTCAAGAACTATCTGAAAAAATGAACTCCTTCAGGACCTCAATCAACCAAATTGATGACCGTTTGGAATTAGTTGAAGGAAGATCCAAGACAAATGAAATAGAAATTGAACATCTAAAGGATGAACTAAAAATTAAGGATAAAACGATAAACGACATTCAAGCAAAAATTGTGGATTTAGAGGCTAGAAGTAGGTGGAATAACCTGATAATTAGGGGTTTATCTGAGAAATACAAACCAAACCACCTACTTGAAACCATTACACAAATCTTTAACAACCTACTTCACGAGAGAAGCCCTCCAACTAAATGAATCATTGAAAGAGCACACAGAGCTCTGCGGAAGCAGCAAATTACTTCAGTCCCAAGACCCATTTATGTCAAAATGCTTAACCATCAAGATGTGCAAGCCATTCTCTCAGCTTATAAAAAATTAAATAATTTTATATGGAATAATCAGAATATTGTCATCTCCCAAGATCTACCCCTCGAAATAAGAGAGAAACGCCGCAAACTTTCTCCCTACTGTGCTGACCTTATCTCACATAAAATTAAGTTTCAAATGAAGTTCCCGTGTTCCTTCTCCTTTGTCTATAAAGAAATTAAATACTCTATGTCCTCACCCAAAGAAGCGGACACAGTTTTTATCAAGTGCTTTGGATCGGCTCCGACTATACATTGAAGCACCCGACTGCTTCTTTTTGCTTACTGGAGGCTTTGGTTGTGCTTTCTGATCTTATCTGATGTCCTCTGATGATGATTGCTAACTTTCCAGATAATACATCATCTATTTTTATCTGTATTTTGCTTCTGCTGTTCTCCTACCGATCCTAGGAATGTTTCTTCTGGATTTGTTTGTCCTGGGAATTCTTGAGAGTGACAATTTGTTCAGGACTTTACTGATACACCTCCAAAGCTGGAAGTATATTAGCATATATCCCCTGAGGACCTACGGCACAATGTCCGATTTAAAAAGACCTAGTGTCGTTAACTGTTGAGTCCAACTTCACCCAAACTGTCTGCTGGAACATGAAACAAGCTATTAATAGGACTTTACTGCTGGGAGGGGTGAGAGTTGATATTTTTTATGTCTGTGCAGCTGTTGTCTAGCTGTAGAGACAAAATAGATTGTCTCATAAGTCACCCTCTCGCATATGATTTTTGCTTTGAGCTTCGATCTGCTCTGCCCGTTCTTGGCATATGCTGTCTAAAACTGGTTGGATTGTCACTAGCCTTAAATGTAACGTTATATAACTTTTGGTTACAATATGAATACAGTTCTTTTTGTCAGGGGATAATGTTCTGTGAAGTTATGTAAGATTATTACTTTTCATGTAATTGTCTTAATTCATTATCCAATCTATCTTGTGACGCCTAAGTTATACTCTGTTATTAATATAATAGATATGGTTGCAAGAAAAGCTTTGCCCGTCAATATTAAGCTAATGAATCCAACTTGAAAGTTTGCTATATATTAACTGAGTCCTCTAAATTTTAGCCACATATTTTAAGGATTCTAGCTGCTCCTCATTAACAAGTTTGGTATGGGTGTTAGTTTTTTCCTTCTTAATGTTTTTGGTACTCTTTACGAGTTCAATTTCTGGGAATTTGTACTGCGGTTCTCTGTTATGTTACGTTACCAATGCAAGTAATCAAATAGTGGCAAGGTATTTAAACTAGGATATGTTAGGCTTTTTAAGGGGAGGATATATAAGTCATATAATCTTAATTCATAACTGTAAGTTTTATAGTAAATCATTAACCTTTACTCTTATATCTATATGTATATATTTTACTAGCCATTTCCCGAATATCAGTTATGTGTTGTTAACTTTAGAACCTATTAAGCTATTTTATTCAGCAATATACCTGGTTAGTGTAATGGGTCAGATCTTATAGAGTTGACCAACTCCTACATATTATTGAACCTTTTTCGGAAGCTATTTGGATATGATAAGAAGGGTTTCTGATGGCTTCACTGGGAGTTAGATTAGTGATGTACATTGATTGTAAATATTGCTGGTATTTTGGTTTTCATCTGAATCTCAAATGTATGATAAGCCCATGCTTATCTAGTATGTATAGTTTTCTTTCTCTCTCAATTATAGGGGTTTTGTGGGTAGGCACAGGGATAGAATTGAGCAAGTTTTGTGCTGTATTTATTACAATTATCACACACTGCTATATTACATGCTTATCTCAACATTTTAACAAACCAGTCCTATTTCTAAACCTTTATGGTCCATGCTCAGGACAACAAAGATTCATCATGAAAGTCTATAACTTTTTACTTAATTTCAAAATCACATCTTGGGCGGAGATTGAATATGGTCATTGACCCTAACATTGACCGCTCCAGTAAGGCTAAAGTTATCCGTACTCAGGATTCTCTAGCTTTGAGAGAGTTAATGCTTGATTTTGATTTGATGGACCCAATTTTGTTTGATAGCTATTCTGGAAATAACAATTTTTTCACATATTTTTCCAAATGCCACTACTCCTGGTCTCGTATAGACTTTTTTCTAATGTCTAATATCTTAGCTAAAAGGCAAATTAAAATTTTAACTGAACCTAGATTCCTTTCAGATCATTCAATGTTAGTCTTAGGGCTAGATCTTACACCAAACTCATCCCTAGTATATAAAGGCTCTAACTGATCTCTAAATAGCAACTTACTAAAAGACCAGGAAGTAATCAAAGAAATTACCCTAACTTTAAAAGAACTCTTTTCTGCTTCTTGAGACAGTGATATCCCTTTTGATGTTAGATGGGCGGCATGTAAAGCTGTGATTAGGGGAATTTTTATTAAAAATCTAGCTTTCTTAAAAACATGAGCAAAGAGAAGGAAAATAGTTTAGTGTCAGAGATTAAGACTCTTGATGATAAGCTCTTAGCTAACTACTCCTTGGGCACGGAAAAAGAATTGCAAATTAAGCAAAAAGAAAGTTTTGAACTCCATCAATCTAACTTCTCCCTCCAAGAATTAAGATATATTACTAGATACTCCAAATGGATCCAAACTCCTTCCAAAGCTCTAGCCAGATTAATAGAGAACAAGCTTAAATCCCCTAGAATTGCACTTATTCAACATCAAAATGCACTATACAAATCAGATACACAAATTATTCAACTATTTCACCAATATATATTTATGCTAGCAATAACTTGCTTTCCTCCTGTGCTGAGATGGAAAAAATCTGAGTAGCCTTACTTTCCCAAAACTAATTGAGTCCCAGAAAAATATTCTTTCAGCCTTTCTGGCTATTCCAGAGATTCTGGAGGCCATAGATAATCTTAAAATAGGGAAAGCCCCAGGCCAGATGGCTACTCTCCTAATTTTTATAAAACATTTAAACCTACCCTAGCTCCCATTCTGCTTAAACTATATGAATGTATCTCAAATAATGGTAAATCTGACCTTTATATTAATCACTCTAAAACTATACTAATCCCTAAAAATAATCTAGATGGTTCCAATTTAAATAATTATAGGCCAATCTCTCTTATGAATGTGGACATAAAAATTCTTTTAGCCATTCTGGCAAATAGACTTAAAAAAACTATGCATTCCTTAATTTCTCCAGAACAAGCAGGTTTTATGTCCAATAGACATACCTGGGACAATACCTTAACATTGGAAACAATGATAAATGTCACCAAAAAAGACAGAAACCTTAGATATGCTATGGTTTTAGATACTTGCAAGGCCTTTGCTCGGGTAAATTGGAACTTTTTGTTCATGGTATTGCCTTTCTTTGACATCCCCCCTGATTTTATCAACATTATCAAAACATTATACAAATGCTCTTATACACGTCTTTATATAAATAAGCAATACTCTCAACCGATAAAGATTGCTAATGGTACTAGACAGGGGTGCCCTCTATCTCCGCTGCTCTTCAAGTTATATTTAGAACCCTTTTTCCTGTATATTTTACAGAGAACCTATCATTCAATTCATAAAATTCTCAATACTAACACTAGCTGGACTGCTTTTGCTGATGATCTGAATCTTTACTTTTAACATCCTTTGTCTGACACTAAGAAAATAGTTGAGTCTTTGAATGCCTTTGCCTGTATTTCAGATTACCAAGTTAATCAAAATAAATCCTTTATTTTCCCGATCAACCCTATAGCACATAGACAACATCTCTTCCCAGACTCTTCTTTTTGTATGGTTTACTCCCTTAAATATCTAGGAGTTTCTTATGACCACTCTTCTTCTTCCATTCTACATTCTAATTTATTAAAAACCTGGCTTACTATCTCCCAAGACATCTCGAGATGGCAACAAATAAAACTACCTATGTTAACTAAAACTTCTATCATTAAAATGAATATTCTTCCAAAGCTCCTTTATCATCTCAATGCATCTCTCTCCTGTACTCCAAATCTCTTCTTTAACAGAGTGCACAAAGCCTTCGTAAAATTCATATGGCACTCTAACGCTGTAGGAGTTTTGTATCAAAGACTTTACCAAAATCTAAGGGTGGCCTAGCGATGCCCAATCTCCTCCTATACTACAGAATCATCCACACAAACAGGATAATTACAGTTGCTAATCATCAATCAAACTCTCCTACCTGGACTCCTCTTTGGGCCAAAATGTGGTATAATCATGCCCTAAATAATAATCTTAACCCAAAAGCTATGCCTTTTTTAAGCAAATTAAACCTTAAGAAACTAAAACTACATTACTCCTTAAAGGATATAATAAAAACTTTTCAGGAGTTATTCCAATCCCTTAATCTAGGAAATGCACTCCTCCACTTTCAGCCAATCCATCTTAACCTACACTTAAACCTGAACTGTAAAATTATTAATTTGATCAACTACCCTTTAATCAAGGACTTCACTCTATGGGATATCCATAAACACAGCCACCTTTCCCTAACAGATCTTCAATTTGCTTTAAATTTACCTAAAAAATATACCATTATTTTGAGACAAATAAGGGAGCTTACTTTATCAGTACTTCACAGCTATCCCAGTATTGACGTTGATCATAACCGAGTGGCCAACCTGTTACAAAACTTAGTTAACAAGAAAAACATGTTATCTATAGCTTACAAAATGTTTTCTTCAATTCTAGATCAAGGAAAAAATATATTTGCAGATTTCTGTGATCACCAGGGGACAAACTTCTCATTGGAGCAGAAACTTCTTGCTAGTAAATCTACCCTTATCTATTCGCCCTTTAAAAAACTTACTTAAACACAATTTATGATTACAAATAATTTATATTTTACTCCAGTCCACTTGAACAAATTTGATTCGAATGTATCCACTTCATGTTCCTGTTGCTCTTACCCACCTGCAGATATTATTCCTATTTTGTGGTTCTGTAGATATTCCCATAGTATCTGGTGCTCACTCAAGGTAAGACTTGACAAAATGGGTTACCACAAATCAACCCTGTCCTGGGAAATGGCATTACTTACATGTTACCAGCCTTTACATACCTAAACTTAAACTTCATGCCCTAATTACACTCTGCCTCCTGGTCAAATTTTACATTACTAAACACTGGCTAGATCGCTCAAAACTGTCCTGGAGGGGTTTTAAGACTTTGGTTATCAAATACATCACTTCTCAAAAATTGTTACTAGTTAACCCCCGTAAGCGGACTTTATATTAGAAATTCTTGGACTTTCTGACTGACGATTAACAATTGCTTCCCCTATGTCATTTTTAGCACTTATCCCTGTTCATCACTAAATCCTTTAACCCTTTTGTTGCCTCCCTATTACCTGTTTTTCTATTTGATCATGGACAATTTGGTGCTTGATATTTAATCTTCCCCCTTCTCTCCTGACATCAGATTATTGATTAATGTGAACTGCAGTGTGGTATATGTTTTATCTATACTTATCTAACTAGCTTTGCAGCTAGAGATTTCCTTTTTTGCAGTAATTTTTTTCTGTTCTCATTGGTACATATGTATATAGTGCATTATAGGTTATGATTTGGATCTCTTCTGTATTACTGCCCAGGATTAATCCGTCCATTGTTGCAATAGTGTGTTTTATGTATATGAGAAAAATCAATAAAATTGCTATTTGAGAAAAAAGAAAACAGGAGAGGTTCCATCACAGAACACTGAGGGACCCCACTGGTGACTGGTCTCTTTATGGAGATAACTATATTTATTATCTGTGTCCTAACTGTGAGTCAGTTGGCAATCCAGTGGGAGACATAGGGGTTTATTCACAGTTTATTTAGCTTTTCTACTATGCCTTTGTGGGAACATGTGTCAAAAGCTTTGGCCAGGTTGAGGTATGAAGTGTGGACCATTTTGCCTTCATCTATTGCTTTGGTGACCTTTTCAGAAAAAAACATCCACCAGGTTGAGTAAGTATGATTCACCCTTGAGAAATCCAAACTGAGACAAATTCAGTGTTTGGAGGTGTCCTATGTCCTGATTGATTAATGCCATGATATGTCTTTCCATGGCTTTGCATATGCTGCTGGTCAGACTTATGGGTATGCAATTGCCTAGGTCTGTGGAAGGTCCTCCCTTATGTAGGGATATGATTGTAGCTGTTCTCCATTTGCTTGGGACAAAACCTGTATGGAGCATGCTACTGAACAGTACAGTTAGGAGTGTGGCTAAAGCATGCTTCATGCCATATAACATGCATCTGGGGATATTGTCAGGACCCATCAATGCAGTATATTTAGCTTTTGATTGCATTTTTAGGTTTTGGTCTTGTATGATAGCTGGAGGCAAGTCAGTTTCAGGTATATCTTGAAGGACAGATGGGGGGGGGGTAAAGTTACAGCTAAATTTATCAACCAGTAGGTTCACTATATCTTGAGCCTTAGTGTAAAAATGTTTACAATCAGTTCAGCGCATTGCTGCATTGCACTTTTGAGGTGACGAACATAACTAAAAAAAATGCCTTGTGAATGTTCTTAGCTTGGAGCTATTTTAGCCTCAAACTAGGCTTTGGTGGATTTTATTAAGCTCCTGAGTTATCTGTTTATTTCAGTGACAAGGGGGTGTAACATTCTGGGAATTGCTCTTCTTACTTTTGGTCAAAATTATTTTCCTTTCGTTATAAAGGTTGTTGATAATATGGTTCCACTATGTGGGTATGTTTCTTGGGTGTACCCTGCACTTGTTCTTATGGGTAAAGCTGTATTTGTGCAACTGATCACATGCCACTATAGTGTGGTGGTGTATGTTTCTGTGTATTCAATAGAGTTAAGTGGGTTTTGGTTGGGAGTTTAAGATTGCCAATATAACACTTCAGAGTAGGTAGTTTATCTTAAAGGAATTTCTAAAGGTACTTTGGGTGGAAAGGATCTCCGGTTTCAGTTTTATTTTGAAGAACACTGCTTTAAAGTCAGACCTAACAAGTGATGAAGATATGCAAGGAATGGTGCAAGATTTTCCCATATTAGTAAGGACAAGATTCAAGATGTTATTCCCCCAGTGGGTACTCTGACTAATTGTTCCAGGGCATTTGTATTGACAAGGTCCTAGAATCTCTGTACTTGTGCACTAGTGGTAGTGTATGTTTCCCAGTCTATAGCTGGACATTTTAGATCACCTTGGAAAGTAGCATTGGGTTAAATACTGAGTGACACTAGTTTTTATAGACAGGCATATGGTTTTCTTTTGTCATAGAAGGAGTTGTATAGCAGCTAATATATATAGTACAGCAGGTTTCTGACATCTAGTGCATCATGCTGCTTTATTAGCCTTAATGTGAGCTTCTTCTAAACATAGACCTCCACCTTTAAAACCCTCCAGCACAGGAGCAAGGCTACATGTAGACTGATACAACTCCACCTTTAAAACCCTCCTGCACAGGAGCTGATCTACATGTACTGATACAACTCCACCTTTAAAACCCTCCTGCACAGGAGCTGGGCTGCATGTAGACTGATACAACTCCACCTTTAAAACCCTCCTGCACAGTAGCTGGTCTAAACATGTGGAAGGTGTTACAGCTCTGTACACCTGGAGTGCTCTCCACTGTTTTAAACCCTGCCTCAGTCACTACAGAGACATCAATGTCCTCCAGGGTTAATTGGTCTTGTAGGGAATAGAGTTTCTTGTTTAGGCTCCTATCAATGATTATTAACACCTTCATATTTTATTTTGCTTGTTTCATTATGTTAGTAGGTTTTTCAGGGTGTTATTGCCTAAAAAGGCACTATGGGGGTATACAATGTCTTTGCCATCTCTGAAACAAGCTCCCCACCCATGTGAAGCAAATTCCTCCCAAACCCAATTCAAGTGTAACTTAAACAATTGGATGAGAAACAGGAAATTCATCCCTGGTTTGACACATATGTCTCTAATGGACACAGGCAGCCTGTAAATGTTTCCTCTCCCAAGCACCTGCTTACACTTATCAAGGGTACCAGAACTTGTCAGACATTTGGGATGCATGGCTAGGCTTAAAAGGCCCTTGTGGTCATTAGCATAGTACACATCTGTGAACCTATTAACGTAAGAGAACTATCTGATAACTGGCTTGTCATATTTGCTACAGCTGCTAATTAAGTTAACTGTATTCACACAATATTTAGCCATCGCATTTTTCATTCCAGACACAGAATCTTGAGCAGGAGTATTTCATGCCCAGAAGATAAGACATAAGTTGCTTCACACAATACAAGACCAAGGACAGGGTCAGTTGTTTAATCTAAGTAATTGAGACTCCCATGACCATGAGTCCTGTTAATAAAGAAGCTCCATACGATCTTTGTTTGTGTCACATGCTTTCTTAGGACTATTCAGACAGGGACATTACACTCAATGACAAACCAAACTCTGAGGTAAAACAAGATCAATTATATCTCTACAGTGATGAGCAATCCCTTGGAGTACCATATGAGCCAGATCAAAGGCTTTTCTTACTACATTTTCATCTAGTAATATACCTGTGTCCACAATCAGAATTTATACCTTAAAAGCATGCCCTTGATAGTATAAACAGCAACAACTATTTACTTTCTAGAAATAATTATGGCGCAGTTGCCTCTATTTAGTGTCATACCATCGGCTTTATATTAGGAGTAGATTATATTTGAACTATGCTGAAATGCCAGAGTGGTGACTGATGCCAGAATAGGCGTCATGGTTAATGGACAATTACAAGATTCCACTGGTTACCTTATCTGCTATAGAACAATGGCTAATCAACCTCATCACTGGATCCTTCACAAGAGACAATTGGCAGTCTTGCAGATCACTGTGGTATTTATTTGCAATCCTTGTGGGGTAATAACATTAAACAATTTTGTAATATTAAGATAAGCTGAGCATACCAAAAACATCACAAGTTAGTTGCATCTTTGTCAAATAAACAGTCCAGGTTTGAAAGCATAAGCTAACCCTCATGAAATCAGACTGCCTCATGTATAGCGTTACTGTGTTGCTTATATTCTTCAAAACCCGCTTCTTTAGTATCCTCTCCATAAAATTGCAGATGTTATAGAAAAGACTGACAAGTGAATATCTCCCTGAACTGGTTGTGCATGTACCTTTACATACAGAGATCACCACAACCTGTTTCCACATGATGTGTAGGGATCTATACAGTTTTGGGTCCAAAAATCAGCTTGGAATATTATCTGAGATTGTGGAGATGGATGTTTTGTACTTAGAGGATGGTACATACATTTGATCTCTGGTTCTGTTTGGTAGATCACCCCTAGGTTACAATAGTAAGAAGAGACATAAGGTGGCTTGGCAAAATAAGTGCAAAATCAGTTTGCAAGGATGTTAGTGCTATCTTGTCATTCAGAGTTTGCTGCATTACTGACATAAGGACACTGCTGTTTTATGAATCAGTCCCAGTGTTCTGTTTATAACTATGAAAGGATTTATGGGTATCTTCTGCTTTTGTAGCAACCTGGAGTGCATCTGAGGCCTTGGCTTAGTCAACTAATCTCAAAACTTTTGTTTTAGTCTGTTGAACCCATTTTATTTGTATCCCAATGAATTATTCTATATTTTGAGAATATCTACTTCTTTTTTACTGCATAGTTTGCTTATTGTATAATTCTACCAATGAGGTATTCTTGAAACTTCCACTGTATTTACATTCTGTGAGAATATTGGTAGTAATGAGTTTGTCAAGGGTGAAACACAATTATCTGTCAGTTATTATCAAGTAAGGGTTAATAAGGATTTCATCTCAGTCTATGTTTGCCTCATTTGCTTTTGGTGTAGCCACCTCCTGTGGCACTCCTAAACATGGCAGTATTGCACACAAGGTTAAATTGGGGTTTGATGGACAGCATTACTGCAGTGTGATCTGATCTACCACACAGGGTATGATATTTGTGGCTGAGCAAACTAAAGATATGTTAACTAGAAGGTTTCTAGTATATTATTTGTTGTAGCAGGCTTTTCCTTGACTGGTCCAAGGCATTTGAATTTTAGAATATTGAGGAAGCATTGTACTTATCTTTTTAGTGGAGGAACAGCTGTGACAGTGGAGTCAGGCTTCTTTTCAAAGCACTAGTGATTGATAGTCATTTGTGAGATCACTAGTATGTGACTAGATAGCTTATTCTAGGAAGTACACTGGGGTGTTCTCCTTTCACTGTGTCGACATGACCTTGGACCTAGTATACAAACACACAAATGTGTGTGTGTGTGTGTGTGTGTGTGTGTGTGTGTGTGTGTGTGTGTGTGTGTGTGTGTGTGTGTAGGGTATAAAGGGTGCAGGGGGGGAGCTTACTTCCCTGTAAAAATACTTTTTTCTTGTTAATTTTCACCCCATTGTAAGTGCAGTTATGTGAAGCACTCAAAAATGAGCTGAATAGGTGGCCAAGGATGAACACAGGATAGCAGCAGATTTCTTCAGCTCCACCAATTTCATTACACTGACAGGAATTAATTACTTAAAAAATTATTTTTTGAAGTAATTTTCTTTCTAAATACATTTGTTTTATATAGTTCTTGAACTATATCTAAAAAAGAAAGGAAATCTTAGCAATATTCCTGTCAGAAATCACTTTGGAAATTTTCCTGTCAGTTTATCAGTCTGAAATGAGTTCCAGTAAGACAAATTCTCAAGACTCCAGCATCAAGAAAGAACTTCAGTCTCTGATAATTATAATCCAGCAACTTACTGCTAAGATGGATAAAATGGATACTAAAATAGACACCTTCATAGAAAAAACTACAAAACAAATAGACTTGTTACATATAGACCTGCAACAACAGAAGATCCAGATGACAGGCATAGAAGAAGCTGTGAATGACATGGAAAATAGAATACAAGAAGAGGAAATCAACATTGAGTTTTTGCTAAAACAAAATACACATTTACAAACAAAGCTGGATGACCTGGAAAATAGATCTAGGCAATAACATTAGGATTTTTGGACTGCCAGAAAATATTGAAGGTAACAATATTACTTCTTTTTAACAACATGGCTCCTAAAACTTTAGACTTACCAGAAGCATTCTCTTTTGGTATCGAAAGAGCACATAGATCTATAGCTAATACTAACTCTAACAAAAACTATCCTAGATCAGTTATAGTTAGATTTCTATCATCTTTTGATAAAGAGATGGTTCTTAAATCTGCTTGGGCTAAAGCTCCTGTTAAGATTAATGAGACAACTGTGCGTTTTGACAATGACTATTCTTCCATGGTAATAGCTAAAGAAAAGTTTTCTGCCACTAATAAGGGAGCTTAAAAAGCACAGTTTGAAACATACCTTTTGTTTCCTGCCAAGCTTTAAAACTTCCTTTCTGATGGTCCTAAAATTGTTGATGAGTTAGACTCTGCTTTACTGTTTATCAAAAAAAATAAGATTTTGGATAAAATAGAGGAAATTGAATGGGCTAGTCCTTTATTAAAGAGACTGGCAACTGAAACTTCGTGGAAGACTTCAGAGAAGAAGAAGAGACTAAAAACAAATGATTTGTTCTATGTTTTTTCTCTCATCATTTTATTTCATTATTAATCTTTTTAAATATAGTTCCTTCATTTCCAAGAAGCCACAAATATTTTGAAAAAGATTTAATCAAAGTTATTCTCTGTGTGCAAAGAAATGTTTTGTTTCATAACTAGTCAAAATATCTGGAGATTTAATGGCAAGCTGTGATTCAACTTGTTTCTCTTTCTGAAAAGGAGAAGTAAGGTCAGTAATTTGATACATTTTTTTCTTTATCTTTTTTTTTTCTTCTTTTCTTCTTTTCTTTGTTTAAACAATGACATTCTATTTGGATTATGTCGTGGGTAAAGGGTGGGGAGGGCAGGGAGAAGAGTAATGAAAATATGATTAATAGAATAATAACATATTTATTCCTTGTAAAAAAGTTTATATGTTCTTCAAATGCTATTCCTAATTATACTTTCTTGATTATACTGCTTATGCTTGTTTGTAAATAATCTGTCATGCTTTAACTAATAATAATTAGAACTAAATAATAGTAAATAATATGTTTTATTTTTAACTCTATTAATATAAACAGTAAGTAATATTCCATTATATATACTTTGTTATAGCTTTTTCTTACATTTTTTTATTTCTGCCTTACACCCTTTTATTTTCTACTCTCTTTTTCTTTTCTTTATTAATATATAGAAATGCTTTTGATCATATAGACACAGTAAATAATAAGATTTGCATAAAAATTGAGTTGGGACAAAAATATTGAGTTTTATTACTTATTAATAATTTTGGGCTTAATTTCACTTACATAGAGGCTGTAATAACCTGTAAAATACATTGTGAAGGTTTTGTCATGTTTAGATGCATTTACACTGCTAAATGAATGTTTGTCACTAGTTTTAATAAGTTTCCGCCAAAATGTTAAGAGAGACAATCTGGGATGTGGGCTGTCTCATGCACAGTGTCCATGAGCTACTTCAAAAGCTTCAACTCTCAGAATTCTCACAGAGAAGCTGAAAGCAGCCAGTCTCACCTTTGACCTAGATATCACACTGACACATCACAGATTCAGGAATGTCACTCTACCAGGAAATAGAAATGATACAAATGCGACTATGTGAAGGAAAATGAACTCTTTAACATCTAAATGTGAGTTATTTTATATAATTACTTAAATATCTATGTTATAATTCATAAAATATGTCAGTTATAAGGAGTTTAAATGATACAGTTTCTTGTAGTAAGTAAATGTCTTATTTTAGAAGGCATATAAAATGAAACATTTATTCAAGTGTTTTTGAAAATCTACTTAACAGCAGCTTAATAATCTGTGTTAAAAACTTATGTTCCAAACATATACATTACTATAACTCATTTAATTCATCTGATTGACAAGCATAAATAATTTTATAACTCTATTCTGGAAGAAATTGTCATGTGATATATTTTAAAGCAGTAGTATAGCATGGTTGTAAAATCTGGTTACTAAAATGTGTTTACTGTGCATTATTTTGTATAAAGCAGACAGATTTATTGTAGGGACAGCAAGTAAGATAGTGCTCGGCAAGGACACAACTCAGTGAGATCAGATATATATATATATATATATATATATATATGTGTGTGTGTGTGTGTGTGTGTGTGTGTGTGTGTGTGTGTGTGTGTGTGTGTGTGTGTGTGTGTGTGTGTGTGTGTGTGTGTGTGTGTGTGTGTGTGTGTGTGTGTATGTATATATATATATATATATATATATATATATATATGTGTATGTATATATATATATATATATATATATATATATATATATATATATATGTGTGTGTGTGTGTGTATGTGTGTGTGTGTGTATGTATATATATATATATATATGTGTGTGTGTGTGTGTGTGTGTGTGTGTGTGTGTGTGTGTGTATATATATATATATATATATATATATATAATATATATATGTGTGTGTGTGTGTGTGTGTGTGTGTGTGTGTGTGTGTGTGTGTGTATGTATATATGTATATAAGTGTTTCTGAGAATCTGCATTACTATGCAGTATGATTTATAACATTTTCTATGAATACAATATTTTATTCTACTGACAATAATGAGTTTGAGTAAATGCTCATATACAAGCAATTCAAGGTTTTTTTTGGAAGCTGTTAATTGCATTTACATGACAGAAAATAGATGCATCTTAATATATGTAATGTCTGAATCTTATTAGCCAAAGTTTTTGATTTAAATGAATGTTAGAACTTATTTTTCTCTCCTCTTGATTTCTAACATCAAGATTATTTGAATGCTATTTGAATACAAGTGTTTTATATTACATGGATGTATATAGTAGTATGAACAGTTTTTTAAAAAAAAGGTTTATTTTAGTTTATATGATGCTGTTTTACCAAATGTGTAGTCTTGTCTTGCTAGATAATTGAATTGAAAACTGTTAACCTCAGTTAAATATAACTAGTATTAAATTGATAAGGTGGTAGCTGAGGTACTGCTGCTTAGGGTAGGGGTTAACTTGAGTGGTAAATACTACTCTAAGCTGGAGTTTATAACTCAGGCTGGATGCAAGGTTTAATCCTTACATTATTTTCACTTGTTCATTGTTATTTGTATATAGTTTTGACATCCACAATATATTTTGTACATTCATTGTCACTACAAACAAAATTGAATCCTATCAAAATCCCATAAGAGATTCAATAAATACAGCTATATTTAAAGGTACACCTAAAGGAGGAGATGTAACATTACTTATCTTGTTATTTGTTATTTTGATCATAAGATTCTTAAGTTTTAAAAATGCCAAATGACATCTTTAAAAGGAATTTCTTTAAACATTAATGGATTGAATAATCCATGTAAAAGGGCAAGCCTAATAAGAAACATTAATTTACATAAGGCCAACTTAGTCTTCCTGCAAGAAACCCATCTCTTGAAAAAAGATATTGATAAACTAGCCACAAACAAATATACAGTATTGGTTAGTTCAGAGCATACTCAGAAAAAAAGAGAAGTGGCTATTTTATGGAATAAAAGTATGCCCATTCCTAAAACCATTAAGTCTTATCAGGATGACAAAGGAATGTTTTGTATGGTTACAATACAAATTAATGGGAAGACTTACACTTTAATTAATGTATATTGGATACCTGGAATTGGTATTAATGCAGTGAAACATCATCTTGATAAGATCATATCATTCTCTATAGGAGATATTATTTTAGCTGGTGACTTTAATTGTATACTACATGAAAGTGATACTACCACTATAGGGAAAAGAAGAATTACATCTAATGCAAAACATTTAAATGATTTTGCTAATTCTTATCATTTGAATGATATTAATAATCAGATAAATTCAAAATCATTACCATACACCTTTTTTTCTAACAGATACAAAACTTATTTAAAAATAGATAGGGTCTTTATTTCTAACCAGATGGTAACAGATTTAATTAATTCCAAAATCATTTCATGTCCTATAGCTGATCATAATTCAATTGTTTTTGAATTCATGATAAAAAATACTCATAATGTTCAGATCAAAAGGATACCAGCATACTTAACTCAACTAAAAGACTATAAAGAATATATACTTTCATAAGTAAAACATTTTTTAGACATAAATAATACTCCTAAGTCTCCATTGTTTATGTTTGGGATGCCTTAAAATCATATCTATATGGACAAAGTATCAGATGGTATAATAATAAAAGGAAATCTTGGGATAAGGAATTGTTAGATATTCAAAGTAAATTAGACTCTTATAAACATAATAATAAAGAAAATATTATGGACAAGAAAGTTATTGAAGAAATAAACAAACTAAATGAGAAATACAAAGACATTTTAACTCATAAAGTTAAAATAACTTTAGAGAAATACAAGTTTTGTCTTATTCAATAAGCCCCAAATACTTACATAGACTTAAAAATAAAACAAAAAGGTTGAATAAACAAAACCATATCAAAGAAATCTTTTCTCTAAGGAAAAGAAGAATGTTTCTAGTATACCAGAAATACTAGATGAATTTAGAAATCACTTTCACAAAATTAACCATAATAACATTAACATGGAACCTAAAGATAAAATAAAGGAGTTTATAACCACAAACATGAATAAAAAGCTTAATAAACAACAGATTAAACTATTGGACAAGAGTATTTCATATACAGAAGTTATTACACAAATAAATAAGCTTAAATCAAACAAAGCACCGGGTAATGATGGTATTATACCAGAGATATATAAAATCCTTTCTAAAAGTACATATTCATTAATACATAAGGTTTTTATTTTGGCCCAAACTGAGTTAATAACCCCCCATCTTGGCAATATACATTTATTTAGCCAATTTTAAAACCTAATAAAGATCCAACTAGATGTTCTTCATATCGGCCCATCTCATTACTTAATGTTGATTATAAAATGTTTATGAGTATTTTTGCTGATAGATTGAAGACAATCATTCCCGGCATTATAGATATAGATCAGACAGGCTTCATTGTAAATAGAAATACTTTTGATAATATAAGAAGAACTTTAACATTAATAGATTTTGCAAATAGGAAAAAGAAAGATTTAACACTTATTAGTCTTGATATAAGTTCAGCATTTGATTCAGTAAGTTGGGACTATTTGTTTACCTTAATGAAGTGCACAAACTTCTCAGATGCATTTGTAAATCTAATTGAGCATTTATACAAAGGAACGTTGGCTTATATTAAGGTAGGAACATATGTTTTACAAAAAATACCCATTCTTAAAGGTACAAAACAAGGTTGTCCACTTTCTCCACTATTATTCACTTTAGTAATGGAGCCTTGGGCTAATTTGATCAGAAACAGTACTGACATAGAGGGTTTTGAAATAGATGAAAATACAACATCCAAAATTCAACTTTTTGCAGATGATGTTCTAATTACATCAGCAGGATCTAATTCTTCTATGCAGTCTCTATTTGATAACATGATGAATTTTAAAAGTATTTCTGGTTTAATATTCAATGAAGAAAAACTAAAATACTACCTATATATACACGAAAAAAATATTGTCATTAGTGATTTTACTAAATATGTACCCAATTCAGGTCAGATAACTTATTTAGGTATAATACTATCTAAAGATATTAAATCTATTATATATAATAATTATAATACCTGTTTTCTTAATATACAAAATCTTTTAATACCTGGAATAATATGTTTTTACTATGGAGGAGAGACTTACAATTATTAAAATGATAATATTTCCCAAGATTTTATACTTAATACAATCAATAATACTTCCACCTACAAAAATAATTATCAAGAAACTGAATACACTAATGTTAAATTTCCTATGGGCACCTAATAGACCTAGGATTGCATTAAAGAAACATACTAATAGCTGGTCTCAAGGGGTATTTCTTTTCCAGACTTTAATTTATATACTATCTCTTCTATTGTAAAAGTTATTACTTTATTAATAGATCAGTCATATGTCACAAAATGGAAAGATTATTGGGAGCTAATTAGTATGCACTTCATGAAAATCTCCTTAACACATAAAAATATGATTGTAAATAACTCCATGTTATGGTTACTAAAGGAATTTTGTACTTCACCTATTACACCTAAACATATGGTTTGTTACCCATTAAATATTATTATTAGTTATCGTAAGTTTATATTCATGCACCCTAAGTATAGGGAATGGAATTTTATTGTATTCCCTATAATGTATACTCAGGGTATGCCTTTGTCATCTACTTCTGAAGGAACTCATTTAGCTATAGATAATGATCTAAAGTACTGGTATCAGTTGATATCTGATAATAAAGTTAAAAATCTAGATTTCTTAAAACAAGAATTTGATCTAAGAGAAACTTGTTGGTTAGAGGTTCAGACCTTTAGACAACATCTCATTAATAAAATAGATCTAATGTCTATAACAGTTAAAGAATCTATTCCAACACTGATTGATTACTTGATATTAAATTTACAACATAAAGTTTCTGATAAAGGTAAACTTTCATACATACATAAAATTATCAGACAAGGAACTTTTTACAGTGTAGATTCATACTGGAATTATTTCACTTCTATTAATGGGGACCCACCAAATCAACAAGATAAACAATATATATTGGAATCTGCTTATAGAACTACGTCTTCCATTGTCTGGAGACTCTATACATGGAAATTTTTACATAGATCTTTTTATACACCTTTGATGATGAATAAAATAAATAATAAAGATAATTTATGTAAGAGATGTAATGTAGAAATTAATGCTGACTGGGCTCATATGTTTTATGACTGTATAAAATTGAAAGAATACTGGAAGTCAATTAATGAATTTTGCAGGCTCTTTTACAGATAATTTCATTATTTCTAAATCTCTTATATTATTCAACACACCTGTACCTCAAAGTGTTAAAAGGTTAAGCTTCCCTTGTTATGGTCTATTCTAGCAGTGGCTAGGAAAATAATAACTAGAAATTGGATTTCAGATACACCTCCTTCGTTCAATGAATTTAAAAATGTTATGAATATAGTGTGCCATATGGAAATAAACACAATTAGGACAAGAACAAATAGAAAAACATCTTATTATATTGTATGGGATAATTTACAAAATTTGTTAAAAAAATTTTAATTTCAATAGCATGGTATTCTAGTTTAATTAATTGATCTGATTGTAGTGGATGTCTTTGTAAATACTTTAGTTGTTTTGTTGAATATTATAATAATACCTATTTTAATTACTTGTATAAAATTGTTATGATATTTCTCTTATATGTTAAAACAATAAACCTGTTTTGAAAAAAAAAATGAGCTGAATACGTGTTAGGGAACCTTGTTGCAGTCAGTTGGAGGGTAAATATCCTGACTTAAGATCAGTTATCATCTAATTCTATATAAGAATAACTTTTATCTGCCTTAAGTGTTCATTAGAAGTTTGGAAATAAAATAATTAGAACATAATTGATGTTAATAAATGTGATAAAACTGAAGGGAAAGAGAGCTATGCCTGCCTACGTGCGCACGCACGTGCTGACAGGCATGTAGCTAGATTGATAAGGTCCCTTATCTTCAAAAATGTGTAACCTACGTAAGGTTGTACAATTATGGTGAGAGCTGTGTTAAGTACTACACTACCCTCTGCATAAATGTGAGGATTTGTTCTCCTCTTTACCAAAGATAATTGTTCTACTGGTCTTCAATACAGTTCACTGAACATGTCTGATAGTATAGTGGGTTAATATGCCTTAATCTATATTTATAATATGCATGCATAAACAACCCCCTTAACTAATGAACAATAAGGTACAGCTTTCCACAGGTAATCATGCCAAAGATTAAAGACTGAAGCTACATAAATTAGGAAAGTTCATTTCAAGAAAGATAGCGGGGACAAATAATATGCTTTATTATAATTGTCCACATGCTAAAATCTGAATACCAGTCAGAAAATAATTCCACAAAAACTGTAAATCTAAATCTTGTACTATGATATATTCTGTAATGTACCCGCATCTGAATACCAGTCCCATAATGTTAAGTAGTTGTAAATCAACAGACAATAGGTACAGTTTTGATAACTAAGTATTGGGAAAAATTAAAAGGTCTGAATTAGTATATTTCCAAATGGTTATCACTTATACTTCTGGAACAAAATTTGCAGTAACTACAGCTCCAAATCATTTTTTCAAATAAATAGTCTGCAAGATACCAGAATGTGAACTGCACACCAGCTGTTGCAAGCAGCTGTACTGGATTTTTGCATGAGAAGATTTTCAGTATAGTGTTATGACTCACTATGTCTCAGTCCCGGTAATACTTATGACTGCCCTTTTCAAGAAATGTATAACTCTTTGTAACTATGACTGCTTCACAAGCTTTGGTGGTAGTGTTTATTGCCACTTTTTTTCCAGCACAAATGAAAGCCTTGAGAAAATTGTGGTAGTTTACTCCTATCAAAGTTTGCTGTGCTCACAAGTTCATCATGTTCTTTCTGCAGTAAAATATATTAAGGATCACTTGCATCTTCAGCCACAGCAGACAGAACAACACTAATTTAAGTTAATGACTGTTTTCCTGGACTTCTTAAAATGAGGTAATGTAAAGATCAGCTATTAATCCAATATGCCATTATGCTGTTTGACATTTCAGCCATTCAGTGTTTTCAGTGTTTCGCATACAGCTATCTATAGGTGTGTATATATATATATATATATATATATATGTATATATATATATATATATATATTTATATGTATATATAAAATACACATATGTATACATATTTGTATATGCAATAATATATAGAGATGTTTGTGTATGTATGTATATGTTAGCAGTTTCTAATGTTGATCACAAATGGTCAACTTGTTTTTTTATTGACCACTACAGTAGTGAAAGTCACCTACTTGTCCTCTTGTAGGACCCATGATAAAGCCTGTTGTGGAGATGCAAGTTGTAAGTCACAGGAAATGGGGTGATAGTTATGATTTTGACATCTGTGCCATTCAACACTAGCAATTATAACTGTGTGCATGTGTGTGTATGTGTGTGTGTGTGTGTGTGTGTGTGTGTGTGTGTGTGTGTGTGTGTGTGTATCTGTATCTATCTATCTATCTATCTATCTATCTATCTATCTATCTATCTACCTATATACTGATAGCAGCAAGATAGCCTGGACAAAATTATTGACTACTAACAATCGTATCTTCACAAGTAAATTAGTGTTTTTCACGAGCATTTGTTTTTTTCAAGATTGGTGCCAGACTAAGACATAATCTGAAAGATTGCTTTTCACATGCACCAAGATGTTCAGATGCTTATGCAAACCACAGACAAACACTAATCACATTATCCAGGTACAGAAAACAGGTGTTAGCAGTATAAGTAGTTATGCATGCATGATGACCAATGAATTAGCAGTATAAGTAGTTATGCATGCATGATGACCAATGAGTTAGCAGTATAAGTAGTTATGTATGCATGATGACCGATGAGTAACTCAGGAGTACGGTACAACTCTGGTTGACAGATGTCCAGTTTCTTTTAGGAACAATATTAAGCAAGTGATCACAGGGTCCATAAGACGCCAAGCAATATACACCTTTAATCTGACACATTTAAAAGTTCTTGCTTCCCTTTATGAAAACTTAACAGCAGGGTAATACATGATAACCTTGGTCAAATTTACGTCCACCCATCCACTCATCAGGAATCTCCTTAAAGGCAGACAAGGTAATTCTTTGATTAACCATTTTGACCTGTACTAGTAACTTATACAATTCACTGGGAATATGTAGAGTTAGGAACCTAAACCTCTGGTGAATCCTGTTACATGTTGATGTAAATGTTTGTCTCTGCTATGGGTGCTTGAAGAACCACTGGTTTTGTTAGGAAATAAGATGTCAAATAGGATTTTATCTTTCATGGCTTAAAAAATGAGACACAGACTGCTTCAGTGCAGCTGGTTGACTACTGCATATAAGAAGAGTTGTTATAATCTATTGGAAAAGATATAAGGACTTTAACTTGGGGTGAGGGGTTAAATTCATTGCAACCTTTCCAGCTGAGCAATATGCTTGGATTTGTACATACCAAACGGGGCACTGTATTTGATGAAAGATCTGATAAAGGATGAGTACAGGGATACGATGACTTTTTTTGAATCTTTAAGATATTCCCCCTGAAAATTAATTAGGTCACATAGGATTTCCTGACTATGCTAGAAACAAGATGATTGAATGAGAGAAAGAGGGTTGTTTTATCAGGAGGACCATGATAGTCTATCCCAGAACCAATTTGTTGACACCCATCCAGTCATTTATCTTATAATTAAAGGAATATTGTGAGTCACACTGCTTAACATGCAGTAGAAGTTTATTCCCGAGGTTTAGAAGACACTAGGTTATAAATCTGTTAAACTATTCAAGAAAGATTATCTGAAAAAAACACTTGACCAGTGAAAAAATACTGCACACTTTAGTATCAAAATATTTAACACAAAAACTCTAGCACTTCGGCAAACACAGCTTTCTAGGAGTTCGTTTTGATATTAAAGTGTGCAGTATTTTTTCACTTTTTCAGGTTATAAATCTGTCCCTCCACCATGTTTTATTTACTTGTTGGTGAAGATTTAAGTCCCTGGTTGGAGTACTGATGGATATACTCGAAATTGAGTTTCTAATTGTGACATAGGCAACACAGAGCTCCATCCATCAGTCTATCCATTCATCCATCCACAAGCCCTCTTTCCCATTTTTGCACATGGGCTGGAGTGTCTCCTCAATAGTAAACAATACAGAGATCTCTCCTCAAAAGTCTGCAAGACATTGAGTAATGGATTTGAGATTCCACCCTTTCCTGGCAGTACAGGAACTTTAGGTCTGTTATCTTTTTGGTTAAGAACCGTAGGGGTCTTTCTAATCGGATGATTTTTTAATCAGATACAAATGGAGGCATTGTCTTCAATTACTGGCCTGATCTATACTGAGTGTAAGGGAGTCATTACCTTTTTAAACCTTGATAATACTCCTCTGCAATTAGCTTGGCCAAATAAAAAGATTTCCAAAAAAACTGTTGTCACAAGATGGTCAAAGGGGAGGGACCTGTTGACCCAAATAACTCGGCCCCTGACTGTATTTTCATTTTGTAATGATGTGTTTCCATACAGTATGATGAGGTAAAGGGCTGTCTACCAAAAGTGATGACACTATACTTTTTTCATATTTTGTTTGAGCTCATTTTTATGACATCATGTCTTGACTAGGGAGAGTTAATTTTGGAGGGTTTGGACATCAGAGGGCAAATTAACAACAACCACCAGGCTGCAGTTGACTGCAACCTTTGCTAGTCAGAGGTCTTAGCTCTCTCCATGGAGATTTGAGAAGTAAATAGCAAAAGGGAGATATCCCAACACTGAGTACTAAGGGACACCATTGGACAATTCCATACCTTCCAATGAGTAACCTGCAACTTACATTATTTGGGTTCTGTATTTCAGTCAGTTTGCTATGTACCTTACCACAAATGGGTTGATTGTTAAAACATTTAGGTTCTGTATGATGCCAGCATGGAGAACAGTATTGTAGGCCGTGGCCTGGTCAAGATAAGCTACAAAAGCTGCATGGCCACCATCTACAGCTTCCATAACCCTTCTAAATACGTTTGCCATATTAAAGAGACTGGATCTACCCATTATAACACCAAACTGTTGGGGTTAAGTCTAACAAGATACTTTATATCATGGTTTATGAGGTCAGTTATAATATATTCCATGGCTTTGTAGATGAGGCTTGTAAGGCTGATATATGTATAATTAACCAGTTCAGTTGTAAGGCCACCTTTAGTAAAGGACATGACCACTGCCATGTACCACTCATCAGGGACAAAACCAGCATATACACTTTAGTTAAACCATTTGAGTAGTGTATTTATAAGGGCATGTTTAATACTATTAATTACACATCCAGACATCTTGCCAAGTCCCATACAGAAAATATTTCTGATCATGGTTAGCACTTTAAGTAAATGATCTTCAGAGCTAAGTGGGGGGGGGGGGTCTAAAAGGGATTCAGACATTTTAAGACTTTGAATAGAAGTCTTGGGATTGAAGTTGGCATTAAATATGTTTGCAAGGATATTGGGAATATGTTTTGGATCAGAATAACAGGCACCATTATGAATAAGGTCTAAGCAATGAACGGTATTGTTTTTTAGGGTTTAGCACAGCTGAAGGAGGATTTATAATTATCTTTGGCTTCAGATGTCAGCATAACTTCATGGGCACCTTTAATGGACATAATAGTGCTATTCATTTTTGTAATGTTTTTGATATTATAATAGTATGATTCAGAAGAAGGTATTTGAAGGAGTTTTTTTTTATTGAAGCAGCACACTGTAGAACAAACCAAACCTCACACCACAAGTTCCAGGCCAGATGAATTCACTCAGTTTATTACACAGACTGATTTATTAAAATAAAAAATAACTTCTGCACTTAAAATTAACATCATAACTTCAAGTTCTTATACCATTAAGAGCAAGTAACATTTCTCTGGTGCCTCAGCTTTTAGAAAGGGTACTCTGAAAAGGCTTTTCTGAAAGCCAAGGTGCTAGAGAAGTGTTACTTGCACTTAATGGTATAAGAGTTTGCAGTTTTGCTGTTAATTTTTACCGCAGAAGTTATTTTTTTATTTTAATAAATCAGTCTGTACTAAACTGAATGAATTCATCTGGCCTGGAACTTGTGGTGTGAGTTTTTTTTTTGCTTGTATTAAACCAGTAAATGGATTTTAATATTACGCCAGCAAAGCTGAAACTCTTGTGTCGTGGCTCAATATTTGTCCTGCTTTCTCTAAATACTACAATTAGATGTGAATTATATTAATTATATGTACGGCTGGTCTCCTAATGCTCCGATCTAGATTTTCATGTAAATGTCCTAATTGACTGTTGCACACCACTACTCCAGCAAGTAGCTCTAGTAGCATAATTAATGCTTGATAACCACATTGTGCAACTTTATTTTCTTCTCTCTAGCTCCAGAGAGTCCCAGGAACTGAGTCGCAATTACAAACATATTTGGGTATCTGCCTGGTTGTCTGCTGCATACTATTTCTCCTTTAGTAGCTTATTTTAGCTGACATACTTTATTGTTAACCACACTAGGTACCTTAGCCTTGCACTAGCTCGGAATAGTTCCAAGAGCTGAATCGCTAATGCTGGCATACTCGCGTTACAGCTTTAAGCGCTTCCTTAGCTCTTAAGGGACCCAGTAGCCTAGCATAAACTCTTGCATTTCTCATGGTGTTATCCCTATTTAACTGTTGCATTCTATACCTCCATAGTGTGGCAGTATTTTCTCCTAGATATTTTTTGCTGCATTGTGTTTTACTGTGGTAATTTTCTTAACATAGATTATGTCTCAAATGTGATGATAGATCTACCGAACCTATAAACAAGGTCCAGCTATAGTATTGTTTGTTTTAGGACTGCTGGTTTTAATGGCTGCTATTAATGAATAGGGTATGTTTATAGCTTATATCTTAAATGTGGATGATAGTCCTACTGAGCCTGAAAACAGTGTCCTGCTACAGTATTAATTTGCTGAACTGTTGGTTTAAATGTAATATCTATTGCTGCTACTCTTAAGGGAATGTTTACGTGCTCACTATATATGTTATGTTTTTATGTTAACTATTGTGAAATAGTACCAGTCCTGCCTTAACATGTGCTAACTCTTGTTTTTCTCCACACCATTTTGTCTCTTCTCTCTCCTCTCAGTACCATACTCTTCCTGTGCTATTCCCGCACTAGTCTCTTGAAACCAACCTACCTTGTGGAAAGAACCCTATCTGAATCCCTGCAGTGGCATCTCACAGCCTAAATTCCCTGCATCCTGTCTCAAGATAACAAGAAAGTATGTTGTTGGTCTCTATATCCTGCCAGTAACATTGTAAACCATTGTACTAAAACCTTTAGGGGATCAAATGCAGGCTTTAGGCCAGGACAGCCAGCAGTCTCTACCTCCCTCTCTTAACAATACTATTACCCACTTACCTCCTAACCTACACAGTAACCCCTATTACTTGCAGTCACCCCCTCCCAGTTCTACAACCAGCTAACTCCCTCTCAAACTCACCTGCAATAGAAGACCCGGACACTAGGTGGCACCCTTAACCCAGCCTTCACCTCCTGATTACCTTCTGCTCTCTTGTTTCCTTACCTAACAATTCGGATCTCCCAGACCTCCCCTTTATACTCTCTCCTCACCCTTTACTACTACTGTTTACAACCACCTATTCCATCACAGACTCCTTACTTATCTCTGCTCTTACCTACTCTTGACTTATCTAACTTACCTTCAGTATCCAGCTCTGCTGATTGTTTCTTGTCAAGCTGCTATACTACCTGTTTCAACCCGCTCCGTTCGCCCTGCAGGCTCACTCCGCTCCTCACCCTACCCCCAATTCCCACCCACCCCCATGGGTCCTACTCTTATACTATTTACTCACACCCTTTCCTCCTCCCACTATTCTCAGGGTACCTTACCATTGGCCACACATCCCTAACATCCTTCTCTAACCACTCACTATTCTCTCCTAACCACACCCTCCTGTTTTTTTGCTCTTCCCTGTTGGCAACTACTATACACCCATACCTACAACAAGACACCTAACTAATAATCCATCCAAATGTATAAACCATCAGTCCAAACACATTTACACTTTCACCTGTTAGTTCTACTACTTATTCTACCACCATTACTTTTAGCCTACATACTTACCTCCTATGAACACTCATTACATCCAAACCTTCATAACCCCAATAAGCTAATTACCTCTTCTTACCTATCAGCACTCACAAAACATGTAAACATAACATCTACACCCAGCTATCTATTGTCTAGATTTCATAGAACAGTCCACATTAGGTATTACAATCAGAATCCCAGAAAATCTCCACATCTCTACAGAAGAGTCCCAAATCTAGGCTCTCTTATACAACTCCTCTCATTAAAAGATGGAGACATACACCCAAATCCTGGCCCAATGACACTTCCTACCACACAACTCCACAATCCCAATCAATTCAACACACATTCCCTTACTCAGCCAACAAACTCTCTCTTCATAGCCCACCTCAACATACGTAGCATCAATAATAAAGTCTCACAACCCCATGCTCTCTTAGAAGTCTACTCTTTTGACATTCTCTGCTTAACAGAAACCTGGTTAAAGCCTGTAACTAAAGACAATGAAACCACCCCACCCGGACATAATATATATAGATCTGACCGTATAGCAAAGAAGGGTGGGGGAATTGCTATCCTATTTAAATCAGGTCTACAGATTACCACATATAACCTTAAACCACCTGTAGATTCTACTGCTGAAATTCTTATTTCCAAACTTCAACTCAACACTTTCAAATCCATCTATATTATCTGTATCTATCTACCTCCTGGCAATAACAATACCACCATAGAAGATATCCTCTGCTGGCTATCACTAAACCTACCCCAGGAAACCATTATCCTAGGTGATTTTAACACAGATTGGAACAGCTGTTGCAGCAGCCAACCTACCACCCTCATTAACCTATTTGGTTTCTCTCAAATCATCACCTCCCCTACCAGGATAAACAAGCCCAATAAGAAAGAAAGTACATTGAATTGGATTCTTATAAATAACCATCCCCACATATATGAATCTGGAACCCTCCCTGTTGATATTAGCGGCCACTCACTTGCCTACATTATCAGGCATAAAACCAATGCCTCCATTCCAGCCACTGTCAAGTCCATTAGATCCAAGAAAAATGTTAACCCTGATCTCTTCCAAAGTGAACTAAGAGCATGCAATTGGTCTCCCTTAAGACACCTCCTATTGGAGGAAGCTGTCAAATACTTTAATTCCAAATTCCTCACCATCCTAGATAACCATGCACCAAACCGCTCTATTAGAATCAAAACTAAATCTGCCCCAAGGCTGTCAAAAGAAACCAAACAAAAAATCCACCTCAGAAATAAATACTGGGCCAAATGGCGTATGACTAAAAACTCTGCTGACCATCAAAACTTTAGACAACTGAGAAATTAAACTAAGAAAGCTATACTGTCTGATAAAAGAAACTACTACTTACAGTTCCAGCAAACTAAACATAATAACCCACAAAAATTCTGGGCAAGTATTAACCAACTACTACACCCAGGTCAATCCATTACACCTAACCCACAAGGCACAGACCAGGAGAACCCAAAGCACACTGCCAATGCCTTTAATACTTTTTTTCACTGAGGCCATTCAAACACTTGCCAGTCACCTATCACCTAATAATTTCACTTTACCTATCTCTAACACATCTCCACCCCCTCCTTTTCTCTTCCAACCCATCCCTACAACATATATTCTTTCTCTTATCCACAAACTTAAACCTTGCTCTCCTTCAGCAGATCAGTTACCAGCTGAATATCTACAGAAATCAGCCATATCCATTGCCTATCCCGTTTCCATTCTGATTAACAGAACCATTAGTGAAGGACACATCCCTAGCATCTGGAAAGTCTCCCATATTATCCCCCTTCATAAAGGTGGAAAATCTATTGATTTCTCCAACTACCGTCCCATAGCCCTAATTTCACCTTTGGCAAAACTAATGGAAAAATGCATCCATAAGCAACTGCTAGACCACCTAATCAAACATAACTTACTTTCCAGCTGTCAACATGGTTTCAGACCATCTCACAGCACTACTACTGCCCTCCTTTCCTTTACTGACTGTATTAGCAAAAACCGAAATGCCAATATGCTCTCCTCAGCACTGTTTATCGATCTGTCCAAGGCATTTTATATGGTTAATCACCAAATACTTATAAATATCCTCAAATCCCTCTCACTAGATACACTCACTATTAAATGGCTCCAATCCTATTTAGATAACAGACAACAGGCAGTACTTTGGCACAACACTCTATCTACCCACCTGCCCATTAACATTGGCGTCCCTCAAGGGTCCATATTAGGTCCTCTTCTTTTCTCCATATTTATCAATGACCTTCATCTAGCAATCCCCCAAGCTACATGTGTTCAGTACGCCGATGATTCTACTCTTATATGTACAGCCACATCCACTTCTAAACTTCACTCCCTTACCCAAGAAGTATTTAATACAGTAGAACAATGGTTTACACAACATTGCCTTCTGTTGAACCCCAAAAAAATGAAGCTCCTCCTTTTCAATCCTACTCGTAAGACCGTCCCAATAGATTTCTCAGTTATATCCACAAATGGTACTCCCATATCACCTGACCCAACTACTAAACTACTTGGTATTACCATAGACAACAATCTTAACTTTGACACCCATATCAACAATACTATAAAAACCGTCAATAAAAAGCTAGGCTCTCTCTACAGAATCAAACCATTCCTTTCACCAACAGTCAGAAAAACTATTGCTTATACCCATCTAATCTCTACACTGCTCTATGCCTCACCCATATTTACTAATGTATCTAAAAATAACCTAGCCAAACTGGAAATCTCCTACAATAACATTGCCAGGTTTGCTACTAGCAACCCATTCAGAACCCACCTCTGCTATAATCTTAAGCAGCTTGGATGGCTAGAAATTCAGAATCTGCTTAAATTCCACCAACTAACCATTGCCCATGAGACTCTTTACCAACCTTCCAGTACTCCTATATTAACTAACCTCATCTATCCCTATAAGAATCTGAAATCCTTGCGCTCATCACACAAACTTCTTGTAAACACCTCTAAATCTAATAACAAGGCTGGGGACTCTCTTTTCAGCAACACTGTTGGAAAATCCTGGAACCTTCTCCCCAGTGAACTTTCCTCAGTTTCCTCCACGTCTCTTTTCAAAAACAAACTGAAACTTTTCCTAAGAACACACTGGCTATGCCCCTGTACTAAACCTGACTGATCAGTTTTCTACTTTTTCTACTCATAACAGGTACTGCCTACCCACTACTTCCCTAAAACTAGCTCTACCTTCCTTCTTGCCACTTTACCTTTTTGCTATTCTTTACCCTTCTTTTCATCCCCTAAGCTTACTCATAGTGTGAAAACTCTTTTATTTATATAAAAAACACACTTATGCCTCTTTTATTTTGACTTTCTGTATTTTACCTGTAATCTGAACTGTACCTGCCTACTGCACTGCAAAGTATTTCTGCCCTCTCTGTAATTTTTCCACTGTACCTGCCCTTGGCACTGTGATGTATTTCTGTCCTCTTTGATTTTTCCAGCCTAACTTCTAATGTTCTTTGTAAATATAAAGATTTTATTTTCCTCTTATCCCAGACCTATTTCTCCCAGACTATAGTATAATATTAGACCTATTTTTAGTATTGTACCCGAATTTTAAAATGGGAGGTACTTAGACCTCTATGATAATTTCTGTATTAACCTGTAACAACATTGTTTGTAAAAATGTTTTTTTTGCTATTTTTTTTTTTTTGCACGGAGCTCATCTCCCAGGGCCTCTGCTGAAAATGGACATGTATCCAGTTAGACTAGCCCGATCAACAAATGTAAAAAAAAAAAAAAAAAAAAAAAAAACTAAATCTTTTTGAAGAGGGGTGACACTTTTAACAAATGAGGTGGGAAAAAGATTGAGGCTGCAGTCTCTAACTGACATATCTGCTCTCTGGAGTCTGGTGTACAACCACTGAACCATGGCAGCTTTACTGCACTGTATCACAATATTTATCAAGCAGATAAGTGAACTTCTCCCGCCAGACCCCTTTCAACTGTATTCTGAGCTAACAGGGGACAAATAAATACAAAATATATAGGAGCAGTTTGATATTCCCCATAAAACAGCAAACTTGGTAGAGGGGGAAGGAAGGAAGTATAGCATTTATAAAACAAATAATACGATATCAAAGATAATAGAGAGAATGTGAAAAGCTGCACACAGACAGCGACTATGGATCAGATTTAGTCATATAGCCTGGAGCTATGACATATTGCTCTTACAACTAAGGCACTCTGCAAGTCCTTTCCTAAGACTCTTTTTGGCAAGGAGAACATGGTGCAAATGAGTGTGAAAGTTGCACTACACCAAGGAAATCCTTTTTCTTCCAATCTGCAATGAACTCAAGAGTTAACATAAATGTATTAATTTATGGACTGTAGAAAGAGTCTTTCATGGGAGGTGAGATAGAGATTAGCACTTCTAAAAAAAATTGAGCATCTTTGTGCACATGCAAGTTTGCCTTACTTGCTTTATGGCAATCAATAAGTACATAGGCAAACTCCAAAGACTAGACCCATCTCAGTTTAGATTTGTCAAGGGCAAGTCATGTTTACTAAATGCGGCAGACTTTTTGAAAAGGTCACCAAAACAATACAGGTAGGTAAAATGGTACACACTGCATACCTCAACCTGGCCAAAGCTTTTGACAAAATTCCACCAAACAGGCACAGTAGAAAAGCTAAAGGAATAAACGCCTATGTCTCCCACTGGAATTCCAAATGGCTCACAGGATGCAGCTAATTCAAATAGTGGAAGCTGCCTCCACAGCAGACCCGTCATCAGTGGAATTCCCCAGGGTCTGTGCTGGGACCTCTCTTGTTTGGCATCTACTTCTCTGAAATAAAACCTGTACTAAAGGGCTCTTGACTATGTTTGCAGATGACTACAAGATAGGAAGAGTCATTGAGTCCCCAAATGATTTGCCCATCCTGAAAGAAGGTTTATCCCAAATAAATAACTGGTTCCAAAATCAGGGAAAGTGAAATTAAATGCCAGAAATGCATTATCATGTCCTTCAGGAAGTCACCACTTCTGGAAACTGTCACACAAAAAATATGCCCCTAAAAGTTGACCCAGTTTTTCAGGATCTGAGCACTTATGTGGACAGTGACCTAACTTTTTACCAATATATGTCCATTATTGTAAGGCGGTCCTTCTATATTGCACAGCTTATAAACAAAGGGGTTGTGTCTAGATCTAGGTATATCATTATCTCCCTCAGCCCTCATTAGACAAATCATGGAGTATAATGCTCACCCCTTTGGCATGCATCTGTCCAGACACATACAATAACTGGAATGGCACACAGAGATACCTTAATAAAAGGGTACAAGGTCTAAGCAATGTGTCCTACACAAACAAACTCAAAGTGCTGTCACTACACTGAGTATCTTACAGATTCGTAAGAGGAGACGTGTGTCTGTCATACAAGGCAGCCTGTGACACAATACTGATGGATTTACTGCACATAAGCAAGTCAAATTGCATCAGAAGTACTTGGTTTAAGGATGTAACCCTCTTCTGAAACATCAACAGAATGGTTTGGGGGAACAAGTTTATCTTGCAGGGGATACCACTGCTCTAGAACAGACATCCCATCCATGTCAAACAACGTTCATCCATGTCCATATTCAAGAGCAACTTAGATCTATGGATGGGAAACAGAAAATTTAATACACGGCTATCTACTGTACTACTAATGGAAGATGTGTAGCCTAAATATTTTGTGCTACGCATGTGTCTATGATATGATCCCAGTTATTCTTACTAGGGGAGAAATATAATCAGTGACCATAGGATGGGTAAGATCATGCAAAAGGGAAATTGGCTAGGCTTAAAATGGCTGGCAAGAGCAACTAGTCGAGTATTTAGCTTTGGACTTATAAACTTGTGGAAATATTTGTCACACAGCTGTATTGCACTCTTAACCTAGAATCAGATAAGTCCTATATTATGGAAGCTAATGAAATATTATACATGTAAACAGACAAAAGGACATGAAATGTCTTAGTCCATGATTATGCCATGGCCTTCCTGGAATATTTATTAAGCTAATTGTTGAGCATGAATAGTTAAAGTAAAAATGATCTCGTGAAAATAGATATACTATTCAGGAAGCTACATGTGGGGACCATTTATATAATATCTAGCTGATAAAATGAATAAAATAGACTCAAATACTTTTTTCTCCATATGTCAAACACAAGTTTAGGATTACTTAGAGTGCATTCCATAATTCCAATGTCAATTTGTGTAGAGTGGGTTCCATAATATCAGTGATAATCACATGATCATGAAATCAATAACAGATTTCAGTAAAGGATTTCAATCTGGTCTGGTAAAAAAGTAATTAACTGACAATGCTTATACAGAAGATGTTTCTATAGTGATGCAGCAGATGTAAAAGTCAAAAAGACAATTATTAGTCATAATCAATTAACCAAGAGCAAACTTTAACAGATGTGTAATACAAGGACTGTGACATGAATGTATAGTAGCCCCAATAGCAATTCGATCACAAGTGCCTGTTGACATAGCCTTAATGTCAGCGACTTCTTAGTTAGGCAGGTCTGGGAAATGCAGGGAAAACATAAAGACATTCAAGTCAGATAAGAACCAGACCATGCCATCACATTTCTAGGTGTAATTGTATTTATCTTTTGGTTTTTTAATATCAGACTTGTAAGATGAGCACAGAAAATGTTTACTCACCTTTCTATCACAGCTGTAATAGAACAACCCACATCTTAATATGGTGGAAAGATATTTAACTTCATTAAGGAAATATCTAATCTATATGCAGAGGTCCAGGTTTGAACATAGGAACATGGGAATGATAGAAGACAAGAGATTATGGGAACCATAAGATGCCTAGCCACATACACCTTTAAGGAGACAAAGCTGAAAGTTCTCTCCACCCTTGTCAAGCTGCTAAGAATCATAGGATCATATACGATTTCTAGGCTATTGACCTGGAGGTCATTTCAAGCCTAGCCATTTTGTCCCAGTGTAATACCATGGAAATGTTAATTAATACCCAAGAAATCTTCAGCGCCTTTCCAGCTGAGTGATGTGCTTGTATTTGCACATACCTAAGAGGGCACTATATTCAGTCATGGGTCTGATAAGGGAAGAATACATGGGTAGGATGACTTCTTTAGCTCCAGATTTCCCTTGGTAATTAAATGGCCAGCTAGAAGAATTTCCTGACTGTGGCATAAAAATGATCAAATGAGAGAGCGTTGTCTACATAAATATCCAAGCCTCTTTTGACCTTCTCTGAATAGGCATATCCTTCATGAAAAATGAGGTGGGAGCATCTTTTTTTGCCAAATAGTATTATACTGGACTTTGTTTGCATTTAATTCTGTACTAGCTTTAGGTCTGTGCACATTCCAAACATTGCTGGAGCTGTTTAATTTCATTGGACAGGTAGATAACTGTGCCCAGCTTGCAGTCATCAGCTTACCTGGTTAGTCACATCTCTGGAGTATTGTCTTGGATGTATGCAAAATAAATGCCAAACAGGAGTGGGCCTAGCAGAGGTCCCTGTGGCACACCACTTATTACAAATTTTACATTTTAGGATCTGTGGGATAGCCAATTTGCAATCCAGTGGACAACATAGCAGTTTGCATTACATTTGTCTAATTTTTCAATAATTCCAACAAGGAGAATAGTTTCAAAAGTCCTGGCCAGGTCAACATAAGCAGAGTGCATAGAGTGGTCAATGTCGTCAGTCGCTGTAACTTTTTCAAAGAAATTAACTAGGTTCAGTAGGTAGGATCTGCCCTTCACAAAACCAAACCATGTGTGGTCTAGTTCAGTTAAGTTGCCTGCATTTGCACAAATTAGTTCTGCTATGATATATTTTATGGATTTGCTTATAAAGATGGTTTGGCTGGAAAACCTACAATATGCTGTGTCTATACAAGGGTCACCCTTGTGTAGGAGAGTCACAGTATCAGTTCGCCTGACATTAGACATAAAGCATGTAAACAGGCTGAACTTGAGCAATTTAAGTAAAGGCTCAGATAATACAAACTTGGCACTGGTAAGAATGCAACTTTATATATTGTCTGGCCCTATGGAAGTATTATTTTTGCCTTTAATAGTGATTAAAAAACTTATTCCAATTTTCAGGGAGAGTGGAGGCAACTGTAGGTAAGTGGGGCAAATTTAGCACTTAATTTATCTGCTAAAATATTGGCTATATCATTGGGATCAGTGTGTGTGATATTATTATGGATGAGCTCAGTGCATTGTTGGACAGCATTCCTTAATTTTCTGACAAAGCTAAAGAAAGATTTGTAGTTCGCTTTTCTTTCTGTGGCAACCTTAAGTTTGTAATCTGGCGTACATTTTCTGCTAGTGATCGTAAGTTGCTCGCTCATTCATTTTCATGGTAGGGTATGACATTAACAAACCCGCGATGAAATTCCTTTTTGTGAGTCAACATGTTAGGGCAGCACACCCAGGAGTTCTAGATTTGATAGCATTTATCCTGCCCAGCCTATGGATACAAAGGCAGCATATGATCCCTGCAGTTGGTGACATGGAATGTTTTAGCCTTATCTTCAGAACAGACATCATCAGTTGGAAAATCAATTTGCCAATGTCATGGCCTCTTTGCTAGAAAGCAGAATCTAGGATTTTTTCTGTCCTTCAGAGGCCAGAGAGATTGATAGGTGGGGTGTGGATGCTACTCAAAGTGGTAAATTTGGTGATCTGCAGTAGTTAATTTTCTATGGGTCTAGGACACATGCTCAACTAGCATATGTCCAAATCACAAAACATCGAACACACATACACGAAAGCGCTTAACATCAAAAAGCGCTTCCATGTATGTGTAGTTCAAAAAAAAAAATCGACGTATCAGCAGGGGTGCCCCCCTGCACCCCCCACAACCCCTACTTTATTATTCTCACCCTGAGATCGCACTACAGTGGGGAAAAGGGAATTTTCCCTTACCGACACTGTAGTCCAATCTACGAAACAGGCACACATACACAAAAGAGCTTGTCGATGTTAAGTGCTTTCATGTATGTCTGTTCGATGTTTTGTGATTCTGACATATCCTAGTCAAGCATGTGTCCAGATCCCATATATATATATATATATATATATATATATATATATATATATATATATAGAGAGAGAGAGAGAGAGAGATTTATGTATATACACGTATATATATATATATATATATATATATATATATATATATATATATATTTAGGGGTCCAGTTTGTAATTTCAAAATACTGAAATCACGAATTTCAGTATTCCGAAACCACAAAGCCAAAAACCTAACTACAACTCACAAACTCGAAAACACACAACCGCAAAATTCAAAATCCCGTACTCACGCTACACATACAGTACACACATAAACATACACAAAACATACACAAAACTTGTATTATACTCCTTGAAGGCTCTTAGCCGAGACGTCAGAGAGATAAAAAGTTTTTTATTAAATTCTTCAGTGGAAATTGTGGTGGTTGCTGCTTATACACAAACCCCCCCCCCCACAATAAAACAAACTAATATAAACTACATATAAGCAGGGGGGAAAGCCCCCCCCTGCACCCACCCATGTGGGGGGGATGTGCCCCCCACACACCCCTACTTATATATTCTAACTCCGAGATCGCACAAACAGTAACACAAACGAAACTGACATACACACATCTTACAGTCCCTCAAACACACACTTACACACACTAAACCTCTAACCAACATACTTACACAAACAAACTTACCAAAATTAAACCCAAACATCCAAATTCCGTACCACCAGAAGCAGAAATTTGAAATAGCCATACTTCGGTATTTTGAATTTCCCGCTTCTGCCGGTTTTGGAAATGTGAGTATTCGGCTTTGTAAGTTCGAAATACTGAAATTTGAGATTTCAGTATTTCAAAATTACAAAGTGGACCTATATATATATATATATATATATATATATATATATATATATGTGTGTATGGGCCTACTTCATTTGGTCGACCACTCATATGACCACTCATATGACTGACACTCATTTGGTCGACAGCTCATTTGGCTGACAAAAAGTATTCAAGGCAAAAACCTGAGATTTGCCCCCCTCCCCACTGTTGTGCGATCGTGGAGTTGTTATATATAGATGGGGGGTGTGGGGGGCACAGCCCCCCATATTGGGGGGGTGTGGGGAGCGAAGCCTCCCACCTAGAATGTTTGTCGACCAAATGAGCTGTCGACCAAATGAGTGTCAGTCATATGAGTTGTCGACCAAATGAAGTAGACCCATATATATATATGAAGATATACGTATACGGAAGCAGCAGAACATTCTAAGGAGATCACAAACATCCACTAAATGACAATTCATTACAATTCCATACCTTCCCCAGTTCTCAGTGCCTGCTTTTACTTCGCAAGGGAGAAAATGCATGGTAGAAAGAAAAGATATACAACGGGAAGTGGTTGGTATCACCAAGACAGAGGTCAGCATTTACACTTCTTAGCTATTGCTGGATAAACCATACTTGTTCTATGTCAAAGTTTTAAACTGCCTTTTTACAATCCCATTTCCTTTACCATAAATATAACATTGTATTCATCAACACTGACTTTTACTGCTTTTACTGTTCTGTATGCACAACTACAGCAACAGAGATATGCCTCATTAAAATAAGTCCCACAAAAGTAAATCTGACTCAGTCACAAAGGCATATACACATTTACAACTGCATGACTGTCTGTAATGCTTTCCCAGAACTAAAAGTAAAAAACAATAGACTGTACAACAATTGAGGGTCATGTAAAGAGAAGTAAAACTGGCAAGTTTTTTTTGAAATTCCTGTCTTACTCTTTTTCTTTGATTCATTCAGTTATTTCCCCTAACCCAGATGTGGCTTGAATCATAAAATAAAATGATAAGATATACCAGTGTCAGTTGTACAAAGTTAAGGAAATGGAAATTACTAAAACCATTTTCCTAACATTTGTTTGAAATAGGATAATTCTATTTGATGTTAATTAAAGCTATAACCCTCCAGAAAAATAAATAAATCAAAACAATATTTGTCTTCACTATCACATTACTCTAGCCATGCAGTTCCCTTGGTTCCAATTTATTGTAGCATTCAAGAATAAAGTTTAATTTAAAAAGCTTTTTACAAAGTTATGGTTGTCCACATTTCATAAGAAATCTGATACTTTTAAACTATTCAAGCTATTTGTCCAGCAGTTGACCCAATGCTAACTAAGAAACAGGCACTGTATGTATAACCAGCAATGAAAATTGGCTAAAATTGTCCTGCTATGTAAAAGGGCATTCAACTACTGACCTCTGATTAATGTTCAGGTTTGATTTGTTGGTATGATCCATAGCATAGCAAGATTTGTTATGAGACCACAGATAAAGCTTCTGTCTGCTTAACAGTATCCCTGACAAACCTTTGAAATATACTAAAAAGTGAGATAAAATCAATTTGCATGCTAATTTACTTATACAAAATGCATTTTTCCATATGGCATTGATTAAAAATGCAATTTCCTGAGTGGAAAATACATATAGGCCAACTATGAATTTCAATATTTTACATAATTAAAAGTAAGGAATATGATGTTTTAAAACATCTAACTAAATTTCTAATAACAATACATATGAGCAGTAATACATTCCTGGCCTTTATAAGGCATTTTACTATTTTAAGTTTGTTTTTATCTACACTTGTAATTCTGAAAGTCTTTTCAGTGATTATAGTAGAAATAAGCAAAAAGTTAAAGACCCCAAAGATAGTACAAAGCATTAACATCCATTCTTAAGTTGTTTTTGCAGACACAGCAGTTTATGTTTGAAGTCTTGCAGCATGCTACCAATTATTATAGCCTTAATTGCTGACATAACTGAGCAATGGTAAGCAACTGGCAAAATCAAATTCTGTTTTCTTGAATTAGAGATTATTATAGCCAAAGGAAAATTAGATTTACATTTATTTGGGTTTGTCCTAAATGCTCGTCAACCCACTAAAATGAATTAGCTCTTTTGATGTAATATGGCTTCACATTCTGCCAGGGTAAACATGAGCATATTAGTTGAAATGAATGTATTTAGTAATATTTGTTTAAAAATCTAACTAAAATAGAAAAGAAATAATTGCTGAGTTCTAAAATGTTTGGAAACAATTACTGTTTGAGAAATATTAAGTTAAAATAATTTTTCTCCTAAAATCTACTTAGCATTTATAATGTAATAATAGAACATGTTTAACTTGTAAGGAATAGTGGATAAATAAACTCTGAATATAGATAAGGCTCACTTGGTCAACCTTCTCTGCCAATTTCCATTATGTAAGATTAAGCAGCAAATCATATTCCATTGACAACCTAGCTGTTACCACTCCAAACAGAAACAGCCAGACATGTCTCATCTATACTACATTTGTTTCTGTTTTTTCCACCCTCACTATCCATCAGAAGTCTTGTTTCATCCCCTTAATACTCTCCATGTATGAATATATGTGCTTCCACCATGAGTGAATGAAAGCAAATGCACTGAGGACTGGAATCCCTGGACTGCTTTTCATGAAGACATGTCACTGAAAAACAATTTTTAATGTCCCCCAGCATCCCCAGATTGTGGAGGGGCCAGTCCCTAACACCCCCAAACTTATATACACTGACTCTGAGGTTGCGCTTCCTCAAAGGAATCACTCCTGGCATAACTCACTTAATGTAATTTCCTGTGGAGGAACTCTGATCATTGGCAAGTTGAAGCTTGGGCAGTCGAAGCTCAAGAGTTCAAGCTGCGTCCATCAGAAGGGTAATGAATATATATATAAATATATATCTATATATAGCTATATATCTATATGGATCTAGGACTACTGAATGAAAGTTCAATAGTCCGAATCCACAATCACCGAACACACTTTAACGAAAGCACTTTCACCAAAAAACGCTTTTGTTAAAGTGCGTTAAAAAAAAAAAACAATATATCTATTTTTATGCAGAGGGTCAAGCCCCCCTGCACCCCCCATGAGGGAAGCTGTGCCCCCCCACACCCCCTACTTTAATATTCTCACTCCGAGAACGCACTACAGTGAGGAAAAGGGAATATTCCCTTATCCGCACCGTAGTACGATCTCCGCAACAGTCATGCCCCATGACTCCCTCTAGCTGCAGGCATACTTCCGCAAAACTGCTTTTTGGTAAAAAGCACTTTCATGGAAGTATGCCCAGCTGTTTGTGCTTTGGTGAAAAGTTCCTTCGGGGATCAGTACCGATCCCATCTATATATCTATCTATATATATATATATATATATGTGTGTGTGTGTGTGTGTGTGTGTGTGTGTGCGCGCACACACACACACACACACACACACACACATGGTGTGTTATATGGTAAATGAATGTAATCGCATACATTTTGATAAATATCTGTTTAGTTGACAGAATTCAGTTGATTACACAGATGGTTGACAAGTGTGTAAGATCTCGCAGTTCTTTTCCACTATTTGTTTGTTTATTTATTTTTTTTTTGTAGTAAAGAAATAGTTTATTTAAAATGTTTTGAATGAATACAGGAAAAATTGAAGAGCAAGACAAACTGTGAGAAAAAGAAAGAAAAAAGTAATCTGGATGGTCAGGATGGGGACACCAGGTGGTGTGGGGGCGGAGCTGTTATGCCCTTTTGCCTAGGGCACCAGTTGACCAAATGCCAGCCCTGATTGACCATTTGTGGTAGATCTTATGAATGTCAATTTTTGGGTCATTCTTTCTTTTTGTGTGTGTACGCATGTGTGTGTGTGTGTGTGTGTGTGTGTGTGTGTGTGTGTGTGTGTGTGTGTGTGTGTGTGCGTGTGTGTGCGTGTGTGTGTGTGTGTGTGTGTGTGTGTGTGCATGCATGTGCATGTGTGTATGTATATGTGTGTGTGTGTGTGTGTGTGTGTGTGTGTGTGTGTGTGTGTGTGTGTGTGTGTGTGTGTGTGTGTGTGTGTGTGTGTGTGTGTGTGTGTGTGTGTGTTTTTTCTCGAAGCCCATCATTTACTAACCTTTTTACCTGCTTTCTTGTAACTGTGCCTTTTTCATATAAACAGTTCCTGTTTTTTTTGACAGACGCCATCCTTGTTGCCAGTATAGATTAAACTAATATATGTGGCATTTAGTCATAACCTCCTTATTCCTTATATCAGTGACATATATTGTATGCTCTATCAGTGCTTTCTTTACATTACATTTACCATTACACAGCCTTCCTCTGCACTGCCATCATCATCCTGTCTATCTTTATAGAACAGTGCAAGCAGCATTCCTGATATGTTCTCTTTACATATAAAGGATCAGAGCTTAGAGTTATGTGAATCTCTATTAACATCCTGTATCAAGAGCTTTTACACTAGACCTTCAAGCAGTTCTTCAAGGACAGCCAAAGTTTACCAGTGTGTATCACCTGTATTTGTTGAAAATGGAGATGAAGTTAGTTGTCATGCAGTTTACTGTTATGTTTTTGTTAATATTTTATGAAATGAAAACAGAAAGTACAAGCAGAATATAATGCTTGCTCTATAGAGTGTTATATGAAATTATTCATAATGGGCTAAAAACTGTCAGGTGGTATCTATACAATGTACAAAATACCTGCTATAAATAATATTGCCTGAGAATTATAATACATACAGATTAATGGAGTTAACCATATTTGGAAATGTAAATTAATAGTAGTGACTTTAGAATCCATCTTCAGCATCATCACTGCACTCTGTGATAGCACATCATATAATTTAGTTGCCACATTCCACTACAGACTGAATGCAATATAAGCAGGGAAGGTTTTGTGAATCCTTGGCATATTCTCATTATATGTATAAAAACACACTCATTTCACTACTTCCACCATTTTTTGCAAATCATTTTTCATATATTCTATATTTTTGTATCAAGGGCATTAAATGATATAAAATTATATAAATGGTTTCTATGCCTTTCCAACTGACATTACCAACTCAGTGTCTGACAGCATGGCAGGTTTTGCATCTCAGTGCAGCAATGATTCAGATGTCATCCTCTTGCCAAACATAGAAGGAGTTTTCAGGAGCAAAAGATGAATCAAAATCCAAAGTGCACTGCAGACATGCAAACCTGAACTATAGCACCAAACTGTTATTGGTACAGGTGTCTTGCTTTTTTCTCCTACTTCCCCCGTCACCTTCTGAGATAACAATTCATGTAAGTAATAAACTGAATTCCTTAAGTTATAACATCTAAAAATAAATACCTGCTGTCTTTCAGAGACAGACCAAGGAAGCAAAGAAAAACATGCACCTGTGTATTGGCTCAGTTGTACAGCAAACATGAACACGCAAAAAAAGCTGTGAATCACTGACAGGGAAGCAGCTGCACAAACTACAACAGAATCTATCACAGGGGATTATCAACAATACAAAATGTATCATGTTTCATAATGTATGGAGACTTGTACTGTACACTCACATTCAGCCATGATTCTCAGGCAACACTAGATGTAAAGATAGCACTGAAAGTACAAATACACATTGCTTTACCAGAGGGTCCACACCTGCTGCAGAACCTCCTCAAATTGCTTTACCAGAGGGTCCATACCTGCTGTTAAACCCCCTGGAGTCAGATGACCTTACAGGACCAGGATGTAATGCAGGCAGCAAGCATATCACAAAATACAGGCAAACTGCACAAAAGCATGTCTGTCCAATGTTAAAAGCATGACTAGCTGTTTAGAGGGATGACCTTGGATGTGACTCTGTAGGTAATAGGAAATAGGAAAAGGGAGTCAGCAGACCACCAGAATTATGCAAGATGGCAAGATGCCACCACTACTGTATTATGCACTCCAGACTGGACCAAGAAATGGAAATCAAGAAAACGCACAAATCAAAATATTTACGGAAGATTTAAATAAGCCAAGATTAGAGGTACATGAGGCTCAACAATTAACAGTTAAGATAGGAGGAGAGAAGTGGAGATAAAAATGGTGATGTATAACCAATCTAAAGGAAAATCTCTAGGAATGGATGGTATTCCTGTGGAAGTTTGGAAGTTAGGAGGAAAGAAAGTGATAAAAATCTGGAAGGTTTATTGAATAGTATTTTAAAAGTAGGGGAGGCACCCAACATCCTGGAAAAAAATAATGGAGGGACTAAGACCCACTATTATGAACATGTTTTAAATATTACTCCAATTTACATAAAAACGTTAATAGAACAACAGGTTTAGCATGCATTTACATTTTCTGAGTGAAAAGGAGTACAAAACTCTAATGTTTGCCATTCCTGAGAAATTCTCAGTGACTTACCAAAAAATCAAGTATTTTATGAGGGGCAGAGCAAAGAATATGAGGAAAATAAGAACTGTAAAGCTTGGAACAACTGGGAGATATGCACAGATCTGAGTAGGTATCAAGACTAGTCTGTCAGAGAATGCATGTAACCAGAGCTGTTGGTATGATACATAATGTGCATAACTCAGCAGTGAACATATAGAAACTCTGTATTGTGGTATTGAAACTAAAAAACATTTAATTACATGGGTCAATAAATATATCATATAGAACCCACAGTGCAATAATAGAAATGGAGGAGATGTAGATGTGAAGCTATAAAACAGTACACACATCAAAGAAACTGTAATGAAGTCTATGTGGAGGACTAGGTTATGATAATCTCTTAACCCCCACTTCTGCTTACTAGTCCACAAAGGGCCCTTCCACAGTCCTTCTCCTCTTCCTCTGTATTTTCATTCCCCTCTGCAACCTTGGTCTAGACTTTTCAAACTTGCACCATTTTCAGAGGCATCCGTTTGGTCACTGGTTGTTATGCAGAGAACAGAGGTTGTAGTGTCAGGTCATCAATAGGCTGCACAGTACATTGCTGAGTTTCATAGCACCTCTCTAGAGCTGGTGGTGGAAACAGCAATACTGCAAGGAGCCATGAACAGCCTAAGCCATTGTGAAATGTCATAGGGTGGTGAGCTTCAATGCAACATCCTAAGGGTGCGAGATATAAGGGACTGAGAAATATGATGGCTCCCTACCAGGAACAACACCTTTGCCATAGTGTATGCAAGTGTCAATGCACCCGCAGAATGGATCAGAAATGCTTTGGGTAAACACTTGTTCCCAGCAATCTATAGAGAGAGTAGTTGAGAATGATGTTTTCAAATCATCATGAGACTAAGAGAGCTGACAGTTAAGAGGTATAGGAGGATGAGAAGATGCTACATGGTATTAGCTGTAACTCTAAGATAGTTCAGATAATACTGATTACAATTTTTCTGGTGGTTAATTTATAATATGTTATTTATGTGTTCTGCAAACTTCAAATCCATATGTGAAGCACTTGGAATATTCTGCCTTCAGAAAAATAATATATTTATATGACTAATTAAAACATTCATACTATTCAGGAAACTTCTCATGGTTTTTCACAGTGGGTTTCCCAAAATCACATAATACCATTTTCTGTGTATGCTACTTTCTTTTTACTTTAGCTACCTTTAACAGCATTGCAAAATGTATTAAACTTCAGCTTCCTCTGTCACCATGTTTTGCCTCCAGACTGAGGCTTCAGATTAAGGTCAAGGATTTCCTTCAGACTATTACTCTTTGTCCATTGACTGTTTTTAATAGAAGCATATCTGCTTGCCTTCATGACCATGAATGGATTTTATAGGTTTGCTACTTTTTCCTCATCCTAGCCATACTATACGTGCAGTATCCTGCAAACAGTGATCACTATATTATTATGAAATATTGTCTTTTTATTTCTGAATAATAAATCTGTATGACCAGTGAAACCATATTTCCACATACATGTGGTCAGGTACATGCTTGGTCACCTGTGACTGGTTCATAATATGCATCTTTTGAGAAATCAAAATCATACCAGAAGTTAAAGAAAAAAACTTTTGTGATATCGGGTAGAGAAATATAATCCAGAAGGAACTATGAATCCATTTACCATTCTATCAGCTGAAAATATATAGATTTCAGTTATCTCATTCAATTAGCTGATACTTTCACTATTATTTTATCCCCAAACTGATTTTTTGTTTGAAACAGTAACATAACCTTATATGTGATGGGAGTATGCCAATACACATTTTTTGTTGAAATAATTTTATTGAGATTTATAATCACTTCAGCAACATATAGCACAGAATACATTACATGATATTTTTATGTACAACTTCTCAGGAAGATATGAATAAAGGACATAAGCTACCAACCTGAACATCATCACAATTTCTCCAGCCCACCCCCAGTCTAAAGGTAAAACCCTATTTTAACTCAAATCACATATTCGCCAAGATCTTTCCATATCTACTGACCCTCCTGATATTCCCACCACATATGATACTCAACAGAATCTACCTTCCTGCATATTTAAGACCTATTTAGTTTCCAGCTGATGTTGACCATTTTCACTAGTATTATATGCCAAATGTACAATATTCTTAAATGAAGATCACACAAAAACTATGCTCTCAGATAATAGCTATCTTTCAGGCCTCTTCCAAGAATTTGCCACCAAATCACCCATCCATTACTTTAACTAGTTAAACCTTCAGTTTACAGATTGCTAACACTCTCTCTCTCACTCTCTCTCTCTCTATATATATATATATATATATATATATGTATATTGTATCCCTCTATAATTGCCCCAGTAAGCCTTTCTTGATTTTCTTCCTCTGTGAGAGATAGGATTTTCTTACAGCCGTGCTCTCACTTTTGGTCTTATCACTTTTAATTGTTCTATAAACAGCACAACTATATACTTCAGTTAGCAGAGACTGAGATGTTGGATGCATATCCTTAAGGAGAATAAGAACAGCCATACAGAATATTATATTCATAAAGCCAACTGTGGAATGGGGAAAGGAGATTCTGTCAGTAGGAATGACTGCAATTAGGGATACAGACAATAGGCAAAAGAGGGCTGAAATTTATTGGAAAAAACTGGTAAAGGAACCAAGGTATTGAGAGCAAATAATTAGACAGGTAAAGGTAATAGAATGGGAATGGGCCATCAATTTATTTGGACTACAGGATAGAGATTGCCTTCCCTATCTAGGATTGATATTAGAGCATAATTAAAGAGAAAGAAATGGGGGGTCCTAAATGAAAGACCAGTACTGATAGATATTTTTAGTAGACTCTACTGCCATTAAAAAAGGAATAATTAGTAGACCATATAAAATATTCCATAATAACTATAAGAATCAATCAGAAGTGATCAGAAAAGATTGGGAAGAGATATTAGATAAGCAATTCACAAAGAAACAATGGGAGGATATCTGTATGTCTCCCAAATATGCAACAAAATCTAGAAGATTTAGGATCTTTATTTGTAGTGTTTACATAGATATATCCCAAGTGGACTCCAGAGAAGTTTTCTTCAGGTAGACAACACAGATAACATTGTACGCAGATCTGCTGAAGATGAAGCACAGAAACATCATACATTTAATAGAGTATGGGCATCAAAAAAGAATGTGAGAATTGAACTCTGAACCCAAAGATCTTACTATGAAACATGGACAGCTGCTGAAGTGCAGACAAAATTATTGTGCTTCTGACTCTAATGTTCTTCTAGTATCAAAAGTTTTAATCAAATAAAGCATAACACTGAATCTGGTATTGTATCTCCTTAACATTTGTACTGGGATTTCTAATCAAACCATCTGAAGCTGCGTACCAGCTTCTGGTATCTACTTTGGACTAATGAGACTGATCTAAGAAAACAAAGTCTAACAGAATACTTCCACTCATTTATCGAATGACAGTTGCTAAGAAGTTTTGGCCCCTCAGACCATCATCAGAACATCACAAGTATAAAAATCAAGCACTTATATAGACATTCCCTTATCACATGAATATAGTAATTCTACTTAAAAACATTTAAAAAAATTACTAAAATAGCCAAAAGCGCTAAACAGCTGCCATTCAATAAATGAGTGGAAGTATTATGTTAGACTTTGTTTTCCTTCTGGGGGGGGAGCTTGTTTTGTTATTTTGTAGAACAGACATGTTTGACACTTCATTGAATAATTTGTACAAAGTGATACCTATTAAAAAACAAGCATATTTATTTATTGAGCATTAGTGTGTGTGTGTGTGTGTGTGTGTGTGTGTGTGTGTGTGTGTGTGTGTGTGTGTGTGTGTGTGTGTATGTGTGTGTGTGTGTGTGCCCATGTGCGGGTGTGTGCGTGTGTGTGCGCGTATGTGCATGTGTGTGCGTGCCCGTGTGTGGGTGTGTCTGTAATTCTGGTGTGTGTGTGTGTGTGTGTGTGTGTGTGTGTGTGTGTGTGTGTGTGTGTGTGTGTGTGCCCGTGTGCGGGTGTGTGCGTGTGTATGTGTGTGTGTGTGTACACATGTGGGCGCACGTGTGTGAGTATGTGGGTGGTGTGCGTGTGTGTCCTGCTGTGGAGTGGCATCCCATCTAGTACTGTGTCTTGCCATTTTTCACTGCTTGCCCCCTTTTATATGAAACTGATGCCTTCATCAACAAAAGGGGCAAAGCGTTACTCGTTGTTTTTCTGAGGCACATCTTGGACTTTGTGAACCACCTCTTGCTGCTGAGCAGCTCTCAGTGATAACATTTGCATACGACACCCTAAAATGGTTTCATGATTACCTAACAGACCAATCTAAATTAACACGCCCTCATCCTGTGATATAACATTTTAAAATCAGAAATTCTGCAAGGCTCAGTTCACAGACATTTACCTAACTCTTTTTTCTCTCTCTATCTCTCTTTCTCCAGATGAATGCCATACAAATTAGTTTGCAAAAACAGTTTTTTATAATAGTGCTACAAACTAGACTGTTTCTGATGCACAAATAAGAGAGCAAATTATTTTCATCCACAGACAGACCTCACTTTCACCCAGCAGTTATAGCCACTTTGCTGTGGACACCTCATCTGATTGTAATAAAAGATAATAACACTGAACCTCTTAGCACAAGAATCATGGACAAAGCCAAAACATAATGAGGGACAAAGGCTCGGAATCACAGAAATATGTCTTCAGAAGGTTGCTAGAATAACAATGTTTGCATTTGCATGTATTTTCTGAAGGCTATGGAGTCTGAAACTCAAATGTATTTTATTATTTGTTAACTACATTTCATAATGATTTGCCAGAAATGACACAGTTTAAGAAGAGCAGTCTGAAAAATCATGAACACATGAGAGTTGTGTAAGTTCAACTTTGTTTCACATAATTAATGGCTATAATTGTTCCAACTTACTTCACACAGAGGCACAGTAGTTCAGCAAAGCCAGATGGTCAACTCAGCAAATGACCAGAAGCTAAGTTAACCTTTATCCACAAACAGCCCCAGCCCCACCCAATACAGTTAAAGCCACTCTTTTGAGCAAACCTCATCAGACTGTGATTACAAATTTCAGCATCTTAGAACAAGAATCAAGTATAATAAAAAAATACGCACGGTTAAACGCCCCAAATCAGGGTGAGATTGTAAATATTGCTCTTACTACCTTAAGTTGGAAGAATAAGAGTATGTGTTTTATGAAGGTTATAAAGTCTGAAAAGTGAAATGTTTGTCATCATTTATTGACTGCAATCCTCAATGATTTACTACAAAATCATGGATTTTATGTGACAAAGATTAAAAACAGTTTCAACTTTGTTTCACAGATGCCAGAGAATAAATATTAAAACATATTTCATAAAATGTACACACAAATTCTGTTAAACCAGTCTTGAAATGAGCAAGTGACAAGTGTGTAAGTTACCTTTATCTATAGCCCCCCCATCCATTTAGTGGGTGCAATATCCAATGACTTACTATAATATCACAAATTATGTCAGGCACAGACTAAAGTATAATGCAAACTCAGGGATATTCTATGAAATCAGAGACTGTCATAACAGTCACCAGAGAATAAATATTTTAATGATTCATACAAATGCATATTCAGCCTGTAAAGCCAGATTTTAAAATGCTCAAAAGACAAGAGAGTAAGTTGCTTTAATCCACATCCCGACCCCTCCACCCCACTCCATCTAGTGACTGCAGTCCTCAGTGATTTCCAAGAAACCAAAGATTTCGACACAGACAAAAACATGAGACAAAATCAGAGGCAGTTTCAAACTAGCTTCACACCCAACAGGTCCATCAGCCTCTAAACTGAGGAAATAACAAGCTGTTTTCATCTGCATCTAGCTGAAGCTCCATTATTTACTGATTGCACTTATCGATGCTGTATCTGGTTTGAGGCCAGGATAAAAAAAAATACCTCACATTACCTCAACCATCCCTATAGCAGTCCACAGATATGCAATTCCTGGCCTTTCTGCTTATTGCCTTCCCAATGAATCATGGCTAGGCAACAACCAGAAAGTTGTGGCACTGTGCATTCTATTGCAATGGCTGTTCATTCATGTATTTTGTTTTATTTATTCTGAAGTAAAGAAAAATGTATTTACGTAGAAATAAATACATTCATTAAATAATATCACTGGCCCATGTGGATCATGAACAAATGGCAGGCACTGTGAGAGTACAGATGAAATACTTGCTGTGCCTGAAACATTTTTTCATACTAAAACATGCTAATAATTATGTTCTGAACATTAAGTAAAAGGACTTAGCAATGCTGAACATAACAAAACATTTTAAATTAAATTATTTTGTTAGATGGACATGGGTCTCCATGGAACTGTGGGCTAGTGGCAGACATCTGAATAGTCTCTATTACAATCTATCACTGCCAACATATACACTACAGTTTATTACTTTTTTTGATTACACCTTTCCAAAAACCTCTTACAGGCAACTATGTTATGTTAATGACCCAATTTTGACTTTTGTTCTGCTTTCTAATGTAAGCTATCCATTTGCTTTACTATCTGTCTTCTTAGATCTCACATCCCTGGTACCACTAAACTGCAAAGGCTTCCATTCATGTTAAATACCACTTATGTGCCCTAGCTGTATAGAACTCACTCCAAATATTAAGCACCTTTCTAGTTTTCATCTTTTCAGAAAACTTTTATTAAGCCATTTCATTATTATTTCCCTGTGTACCTACTTTATGTTAAACCCAACTTAAAAAACTGTTTTATATTAGTAGGTGTTCTGCTCTACCTTTCTTCTCATTGACACAGATGAACCTCATCATATCCATCTTACAAGTATAAACTGCACTTGTTGTATATAACCCTCTTTGTTTTCATAGGCCAAAGTAGATGCTTTTCCTGTATGTTCAACATTATTTGCCTTTGACATTGAAAGTCTACATTTAATTACTTTCTGAGTGTGTGTGCATGTGTGTGTGTGTGTGTGTGTGTGTGTGTGTGTGTGTGTGTGTGTGTGTGTGTGTGTGTGTGTGTGTGTGTATATATGCATGCATGTGTGACTGTGCAAGCTTATTTGAGTGGACGTGTTAGTGTCTGTCTGTATGTGATTGCATATGGAAATATATCTGCCGATATCTATCTTTCTATGTACGCTATATATGGTATATGTGTGTTTTATAATCTTATCTATAGATAACGATGCCTGTGTGCGCACTCGTGTCTTTGTGTGTGTGTGTGTGTGTGTGTGTGTGTGTGTGTGTGTGTGTGTGTGTGTGTGTGTATGTAATAAGGCAGATGTATAGCAGATGTAATAATTATTGAAGTACAGCAGATGTAGAATGTGCTGGAAAATTTACAGAGTATTGAGAAAGAGATTATAAAGAGCACATTAATAAAACTTCAAGCTGGTCTGTGTGAAATTTTATCCTAAAACCATAAATGTGTGAAATACATTTTAGCATGTGTAATAAACTGTGTAAGTGCTTTAGGCTAACTGTAAATTCTGGTTAGCAGTGATAAGCTGTGAACAAATGAATGAAATATTAAAATTTTAATTAATAAACACAAGGCCTATTAAATCCTAAGTCAGGGGTATGACAGACTTCTGAAAAATGTATGTTATTGTAATAAATGTTGAGGAGAATTAGTAGATGTTCTAAGCAGTAACACTGATGAGACTGTGCTGTAGTTAATGACTAAGTCATTTTATTTGCTATAACTACTGCACTAAAGAATGTGTTAAACAATGTTAGAAACCAGAGGAGACCACAGAGTGATGCAAACAAATGTAGTTCGTGGACTAAAACTAGTAACAGATGTATGACTGTAGGTGGAAAATGATTAAATACACAGGTGGAAACTTGTAAAGAGACCATGTTCAAAAAGTCACTTGTTAAACGCAACTGTACAGTTTTGAAAGTGGAGTGGCAATTCCAATGTTTTATTCTTCTAACTTCTGCCACAAATTCTAAGATCTGTATTTTACCTCCTACTGATTTATGTTCACATAGCCGGACATAATCCCATGATTATAAAAGCACAGCCAACGACATTGGAATTTGAGGCTTCAGGATAGGACAACATCTGAACAGTAAGTGAAAGTGACCTCCCAGTACAAAAAATAAAAATAAATCACATCTAAATACTGCTTTCTTCAGTGGCAAATATTCCTAGCCTTAGGAACATGAGAGTCTGAATTCTATATACCCGAAAACACTAACAATACCAGTTATTCAAGGCTGGAAGTGATCACCATTTGCAACAAACTCTTACCCTACTTATCATCGCTCCACAGATAGAAATAAAGAATCATTGTCATTTTGTCCTGCATAGTCTGCCTTAGGCTACTGTTTGCTTAAATAACCGCGTACTGTCTCTCTGTATTTGTAATTTGTATGAAGATACTTATGTCCTTATCTTCAACAGTGCATCATATTGTTAGACTATATTGCCATATTTCCAGACGTCTCTAACCCTATGCTGAACTTTGGACACTGTGGTCTTTATAGTGCTGAAATCCTCCCCACGGATGCCCTAGACCACAGCAGATTATGTGAAGTATGTGATAACATGTTACAAACACACTGTATTCCTTAGAATGTATGTATTTTATGAAGCGTTATGCTGATCACATAACAACAGTGAAGTTTTAAGCACATTAGATGACATCACATTCCGCGACCCTGATATGTGAGTATAGAGAAACTTAGAAAATATTTGTTTTTTACTGTTCCGTAAGTAATTAGAAATATGGGTTATGGTCTCCTGCTTCAGAGCAGACACAAGACCTTTAAGCTAGTTAAGTTGATTTCTAATGTTTATTTGTATGTTAATAGATGCTTGGCTGTAGGAGTGAAACTCATTCACAAAACGTACTTCATTCGCAATTCATTACTTTAGCCATTAAATACCATACCACTTTTTGCAGACAAACTCACACACACACACACACACACACACACACACACACACACACACACACACACACACACACACACACACACACACACACGTGCACACATGCATGCACACAAACATATACCAACAATCATATTTGCAGATTAATAGCCCTCTTATGTAGAGCACCACTTCACAACAGTTAACAAAAGCAAAGGGGCTTTCTGTCTACTATAGATCTATATTCCTTATAGCATCCCTGATATTTAAGCTAATTAATTTAGATGCTTTACACTACTTTTCAAGAAGACCATATGAGATACTCACTCCATAAAATCTCTCTCACTGTCAATTACTAATTTCGAAATCCCACAAACCAAGGTTAACTGTTCTGAGTAGTCCTTCTTAGCACTAGCTCTCAGAATAGAGGCCTTCCTTTCTACATGCATAAAATCTATACATTCCTAACCTAACAGCATTGATGAATTCAAAACAAAAACACACTTTCTCATGCAGGCACACTACAAATGTTAATGTAAACATATTATCACTTAATCACAATACACAGTAACAACTCACAACACTTGTATATGTTTCGTGGCCAGCACATGAATCTTTCACAATTGTACAGACCTCATTATAAGAATCCATATAAAATCATTCACAGCATTGCCTAAGTTTGTACATACAAGCTGGTGTACTAGATTCAAAGAAAAAGTGGTAGATACAGACAAATGAAAGTTCTGTCATAAAGAACTAGAAATCGTTACACATGCTGTTGTTGCTTCTAATATAATCATGGCTGAGAGTCTATAAAAGGCACAATAATACGGCAAAACCATCGCACTAACAGTGATTGTGCAGTACTGTATTATACAGTTAACTGAGAGGAACTAGAAAAATGAACCATGAAGAATTACTGAAAATGAAGACATTCTGATCATCTCCTTACTCCATCAACACCACCCCAAGCCCACAAATATCCCTGTCTAATAAACTCTTTACACCACCACAATAAACTAGTCATCTGTAACACTACTGTCATCTGTAACACTACCGTCATCTGTAACACTACCGTCATCTGTAACACTACTGTCATCTGTAACACTACTGTCATCTGTAACACTACCGTCATCTGTAACACTACCATCATCTGTAACACTACCGTCATCTGTAACACTACTGTCATCTGTAACACTACTGTCATCTGTAACACTACTGTCATCTCTAACTTAATATTCCTCACTTTCTTTTCTTTTAGGAGTAACAACTGTAAATTGTGTATAGTCAATCCTGATGTATAAACTTTATTATCATGCATCATGCAAACCTAGCAAGACTTCAGTCACTTTCTTTGATTCCCCCACTGTGTTCACACAACTGAAATGTTTGGTTATATCAGCCTGTACAGTACTTACAATATAATCATATAAAAATTAATACATTTATAGAGTATATCATTTGAAATAATAAATTACAATAAAGAATGTGCTATTTTTTCATAAAGTTATATAAAACAAACCACTATTTGTTCTGGTTTGGTTTGGCTTGGTTTCCCTTGCCACCTGTCTCAAATAGTCCAGTTTGAATCAGTGTTCCATCTCTGGTTAACAAACAAACAAACAAGCAACAAAATATAATGGATTAATAAATAAATAAATAAACTCATAAATTAATCTGGGTCTATATTACAAACTCGAAGTTACTGAACTTTGAATATGATATGGTCGACACCATATCATCGAAGTTCAGCAACATCGAGTTAGTAATAAAAAAATTATAAAGTGATAAAAATGAAAAGTAATTGCTGTAAGCAGGGGGCAAGCCCCCCTGAACCCCACAAACCCCCTGCTACTTAAATATACCAACTCCGAGATTGCGCTACAGTGTAGGAAATGGAAATTTTCTGTTTCCGCAGTGTAGTGCACTGAAGTGCGATCTCGGAGTTGGTATAGTTAAGTAGCGGGGGTGGGAGTGAGGGGGGGTTGCCCCCCTCCCTACAATATTTAGTTTTTTTTTGATGTTTTAATTTTTTTTTCGGAACATTCAATGTTTTAACAGTTAGATCACTAAGGGTCGACCTTTAGTGATTCAAACTGTTAAATATTCGATGTTCCAATATAGACCCAATTAATCTATGTCTGACTTAAACATTTACTGCAAAGAGTTGCAAATAATGAAAAGTTCCATAAAATTATGAGTCTTGAGATAGTATTCTTAGATATTAACACAAATGCAGTAAGAAATTTGAGGGTGAGTGCCGACAGGTGCAGCTGAGCTGTGATTCATAGGGGCCATTTATATCCATCTGCAGTGTCCACAAATGTACTTATGCAAATGAGCACATGATGAGATGGTAACATGAAGTGACATAAATGTTTGTATGCTAATTAAGACTATTTTACACCATTTGCAATTCATAGTAAGTTTTCCTGCTTTCCCACACTTGTCGCTGATGTGCTATAAAAAAAAGGAAGCTCTGACTGAATTTATCAGAGTTGCAGCTGGTGAAAATGCTATCTTTTGTAGTGAGCTTTGCTATTTCTAGGTCAGAGCTGCTTTGTTTTGGCCAGGCGAAAAAACACTTGTACCCAGTTATATCACCAAGAAGGCAAAAATATAAGCAAAGGATTACTCACTGTAACTTTGATAATCCAGAAACCCTTGATAGGATTAAAGTGGACTGAAACATTATGAGTCTTAGCGGGCATATTTGACCCCCATCGGGGCACTGGAGGAATGTGTGGACCTCCTACTCCTGTGGACACCAAAATATGTAGAGCCCTCACTATACTTGCTACAGTGAACTTCCAGAGACAGGCTGGGGACACCTTGAGGATCTCACAAACTTCTGCTGCAAGGATACTGAAGGAGTTCCTGGATGTAGTGTTGGCACTTGTGGATCAGAACATCCATTTCCCAGTGTCACCTCAGGGTGAAGTTCTGACTATGCATGCCTTTTATGGGATGACACATTTCCATGAGGTACTCAGTGTGACAGATTACACCATGCCTCAATTGTGGCCTTTCCTGTTCCACAGCATGAGTGATACCACAACAAGAAGGGCTTCCACTTCATCAATTGCCACGTAGTGTGTGATGCATGGGGGGGGGGGTGTATCACCAACATCTCTGCCCAGCATCCTGGCCATGCACATGATTCCCATAATCGGTACACTAGCTCAACTGCACCTTCCTGCATGGTAGAATACCCAGTGGTCATCTTGTTTGTAAGTTATGAATTACATTTTTAAGTAAGTAGTGTAATCACTGTATTTAGTCTGTATTTCCTTTTATTGTCCCCCTCCCCCATCTCTGTCTTTTTTTTATAAAGTGGAAGCCGGATATCCACTGGAGCCATGTCTCATGATTCTGGTTAATAACTTTATAGGTGTGTAACAGGTAGCCATGCATCCCAAATCTCTGACAAGTTCTGGTACCCTTGATAAGTATAAGCAGGGTCTTGGGAGGTGAAACATTTACAAGCAGGGTCCCAGGAAATGAATCATTTACAGGCTGCTGTGTCCATTAGAGACATAGGTGACAAACCAGGGATGAAATTCCTTTTCCCCATCCAATTGTCCAAGTTACACTTGAATTTGGTTAGGGAGGAACTGTGCTACACATGGATGGGGAGCCTGTTCTGGAGAAAGGGTATTCTCTGGGATACATACCTGTCTGTCCAGCAGGTCTTATTTATATCACAGGCAAGGATTAAGTCCTTAGAATGGGTAATTCTGGTGTTGTTTATTTTGTGGCTATGCAGGAGTTCCATCAGAGTGAGATCTGACAATGACTTTATACGCCAGACATATATCTCCCCTCAATAATCTGCACGAGACAGAATACAGGGATAGGGTCTTGAGGCAGTCTTCACAGGACATGTTACTTATGTCCTGTATTCTTTTAGTGAAGATCCTCTGTGAAAGTTCTAGTTTGTTGGATATGCCTGGGTAGGTGCACACCAAATACTGAATGCAGTGGAACAATGCCTTATTTGGTCTTAGATGCCATACCTTTATTTGTAAGTTGCACAACATAGAATGATTTCCTCACTACTGTGGACATGTGATGGTCAAAGGCTAGATTACTGTCTATGTGTACCCCAGGTCCCTGACTACTGGGTCAACTCTGAGGAGTGTGTTGTCAATATGATAGTTTAAAGGGATGGATGGCTTCCCAAAAGATACTGTTATGCATTTTTTGGCATTTAGTTTTAGTCCATGGCTCTGGTACCAGTTGGTTGTCTGTGTCAGCCCTTCCTGAAGAGCACTTGTGTCAATGGGCAATTTAATTACAGCTCCTAATTTGCAATCACCTGCAAATTTAGTCAGCCAGAAGCCGTTGGCATTGGCCTTGACTTCAGAAAAGTAAATGCCAAAATGGAGCGGTCCCAGGACTGATCCCTGAGGGACTCCACTCATGACTGGCCTCTTTGTCGAGGTGGTCTCCACAATTCTTTCTGGGTGCTGTCTGTGAGCCAGCTGGCTATCCACCAGGTGACATAAGGGTTTGTACCTGACCTCTTAAGTTTGTCAACAATACCCAAGTGGGAGACTCTGTCAAATGCCTTGGCCAGGTCAAGGTAGGCAGTGTGAACCAGTTTGCTCTCATCCATTGCTTTGGTAACCTTCTCAAAGAAGTCCAGCAGGTTGAGTAGACATGACCTGCCCTTGATAAAACCACATTGGGTTGAAGTTCCCCATGTCATTATTGATCATTTCCATAATTCCTGACATGGCTTTGCATATGAGACTAGTGAAACTTATGTCTTTGGAGATGACCCACCTTTGTGCAGAGGGATGCATGTTGCTGTTCTCCATTCATGAGGCATGAAGCCTGTTTGATGGCTACAGATAAATAGCAATTCCAGAGGGCCTTCTGGAGCTGCATAGTAGATATATAACACATCCCTGTCCCAAATCCATATTGTGATCAAGATGGTGCTTGGTCTCCTTAACGGCCATTTCAGGTGCATAGATGAGTCTGGGGATGCCCTTCATTATGACCCAGCTACTGAGTGTAGAATGTTCACTGCCTGTTGCATTCTGTGTAATAAGATCATGCACTGGTCTGTTGGTGAAGTGGCCCATACTGTCACTGCAGCACCCAGTTCTAGTCCCCCTTTGATTAATGATGACTAGCCTGCAGTAGCAGTAAGGGACCCTGTGTGGCAGACTTGTGCACGTCATGTGGATGCAAAGATTAAGAGGCATTGTCTAGTCCAATATTATGGATCAGAACATGCAAGTTAGTGTTTTCTTTTTTTCTTTTTTTTTTTAAATACATAGAGTATAGTTGATGCATGCAAGGATACCTGTGGGATATGCCATGTGATGCATGGTCTACTGTCACTGTTCATCTGACAGTCTGTTTCATCTTAAAATATTTTTTTATTTCTAGCTGTTAACCTGAGTGCTCACTGATTCCTAGTCAGTGATACTGAAAGGCGGCAAATCAATGAATAAGTGAATAGTTGCATATGTTTTATTTAATAACTTTTTTGTTTATTTACTAACCAACAGAAAGCAGTACTTGCAGAAATTAAAACATTAAGTTTCATTTGCAATTTCTGTGTAAAACAATTATGCAGCACTGCACACCAGATTTATTTTTTTTTACTGTCATTCAAAATAAATCAGCCCTTTTTCATTTAAGGTTTCTCCTTCACCATCTTCCCTATTTCCCACCCACACTACTCTCTTAAAAAAAAATTGAAAAATAGAGGTGGGGAGATTCTATCCCCTGACAAAAAGCATAGTGTTTATCTTATCCTACGTTGTCCAACTTACACCCTCTTGATGTCTCCCTTGTGTGTTTACCTTTGTTTTGTCTTCCCTTTCTACTCTTTAATGAAATCATCAGGGTATCTGCAAAAGGATACCCCTATATGAAAAAGTCATAACCCCTTTATATTTTTAAAAAATTCTCTTAAATACTGTGCAGTCCACAGATTTTCTATAATGCTTCCAGCATGACTGTGCTCAGCCATGCTTGCCCGCGATATTCCAAAGCACTGACCATTTATAATTCCGTGAAATACTTTGGATGTATGAAAAGACAAATTTTGTATAACTTACACTTTTATGAAAAGTGAATGTGATTATAGAAATTCCTTTGCTTTTCCATATTGAATGCAGCTACATTACACTGACCTTATTCACATATCCACATAGCACTGCTGTCTGCAAATGTCCGTTACACACTTGTGCAGCCCAAGACTATGAATACTGCCCTTAGTGTATAGGTGTTCTCTAGATCCACAAAGAGTGCAAAGTGCATTACTGAAATGATAAATATTATTAGCATAAACTAATTGTCATTCTGCAGGCAGCATAAAATATCAGCATCCACCTGATCAGTCATGTAACCTACATATCCACTGAGAATACAGAACAAAGGGTGACTACTGATATATACATTGTTAGTTGATATTGTTGATCAGTGCAAGCAGGCTATCAACAGCTGAGTAAAATGATCATTTAAGCTTGAAAGTGCTATGTGTGTTGGTCATTATTGCATAGTCTCTAGTGATGGACCTAGTCAAATCCCACTATTTTTACTAAATAAAGGCTACTTAGCTGTCTGGTGGACCACAAAGGTGTACAAAGTTGTAGTCTTCAGTGTAGCAGTGATAGTGACAGTTAGGACATGTGATGACACGTATATGACAATGTGTAGACATGTATATAGTAAACATCTGTTAGATTACTATATTTATGGAAGGATGCTTTCTCACTGCCACAACAAGCTGCTGGGCTTTCTAGTTGCATTGTTCCCATACTGACTGGTATGCTACATGCATCAAGGTGACTTTGTGTATTACTTAAACAGAATATTCATCTCTATCATAGCATCCACAGGAATCTTCTCCTTCTTGATATTGTGGTCTCACAGCTCTCTCCGGTTATTGCAGATCCAATGTCAATCTTATCCTACAGCTTTAAGATGTGATATTTTCTATACTATAAACATGAACACTCTCTCTCTCTCTCTCTCTCTCTCTCTCTTTCTGACTGTCATTCTCTCTCTCCTTCACATGAGTTACATGTATATATATATATATATATATATATATATATATATATATATATATGGCCACCATGGTTGAATCCAATTACATAGGTTCATAGATTCATAGGTAGGTACAAGGCTATTTGCCCGAAGGCATTTATAAGCCTAGCCGGAATTGTGTTGGCTTTCGCTGCCCCCTTAGATTAGTTCCCTGCGCCTCTGTCCAGCAGAGCCATTGAAGTGATCCCTGGGGTAAACTTTCTATTTCCCATCCACTCATCGAGGTTTCTCTTGAAGAGTGTTAGTGAGGAGCTCTGCCTAATGTAGACTGGAATCTACATTAGGCAGCATGGGAAGTCTCTGGGACAGGAGCCTATCCCTCCAGCACATCCTATTTATTGTTGTGGTGAGGTTTAGATCCCTAGAGCATGTGACTCAAGGGGATATAGTTTTCTTTAGGTGGAGTATGTCCATCAATTCTGGGTTAGACATGGCCTTATATGTTAGGCATAGATCACCTCTGAGTAGGCGGTATGGAACCGAGTACAGATGGAGTTTCTTCAGTCGAGCTGCATAGGGCATATGTTTGAGGCCAGTGATCCTCTTGGTGAGGCACTTCTGTGGTCTTTCCAGCTGTTGCGGGTGTCTTGTAAGGTACATCCCAAATGGGGCATTGTACTCTATGATGGGTAGGATGAGTGATGCATAGAGGGGCACAATGACCTCTTTTGATCTGGATGCAAACCCTTTTGTGATTAGGTGGGCCACATAGAAGGATTTTCTAACCACTTTGGCAATGTGATTATCAAAGGAGAGATTACTGTCTACTTGGGTCATCAGATCCCTTATTACGTCTTCCGTATTTAGGGGGCTACCACCTATGTGGTAGTTTGTGGGTACTTTGTTTTTTCCAAAGGGGATGACTATGCACTTTCTGGCATTTAGCTTGAGGCCATGGTTTTGACACCAGGTATCTGTCTCAGTGAGACCCTGTTGGAGGATGTCTGTGTCAGCCAGAGAGTCAATTATAACCCCTAGTTTGCAGTCGTCTGTGAACTTGGTCAGCCATAGACCTCATGTGCTTGCCTGTACCTCTGAGAAGTATATGCTGAACAGAAGGGGTCCTAGGATTGAGCCCTGGGGAACACCACTTGTAACCGGTTTAGAGTCAGACCTAGCTCCGCAACTCTTACTGTGAGCCAGTTGGCAACCCATCTCATGATGTAGGTGTTTATGTTCAGGCTGGTGAGCTTGTCTATAATACCAGAATGGGGATGGTGTTGAAGGCCTTTGTGAGGTTTAGGTAGGCTGTGTGGACCACCTTTCCCTTGTCTATAGCCCTTGTCTATAGCCTTGGTAACTGTCTCAAAGAAGTCCACCAGGTTTAGGAGGCATGATCTGCCCTTAACAAAGCCAAACTGGGTAGGGTCCAGTGTTTGGAGGTTCCCAATGTCTCTGTTAATGAGATCCATGATGATGCGCACCATAGCCTTGCAGACCAAGCTAGTCAGGCTTATAGGGCGATAGTTCCCGGAATCTGTTGTGGCTCCACCTTTGTGGAGCAGAATAACCATTGCTGTGCACCACTCTATGGGCACATAGCCTGTGGAGAGGATGAGTTTGAACAGTGTGTTTAGGTGAGGGGTTAGTTCATCTTTGAGCTCATGTAGGATGCAGCCTGGGACACCATCCGGTCCCATTAATGCTGTGTTTTTGGCTTTGGAGAGGGCTGTTTTAACCTGAGTGTCTGTGATTTCAGGGGCACTACATTCTTCTGGTATGGTTATGGGCCCTTTTGGGAGTGAGAGGGGGGTGAAGTTTGCACTGAACCTGTCTGCCAGGATGTTGGCAATATCGGCCAGTTCAGTGTATTTTGTGCCATTCTGCACTAACTCTGAGCAGATCTGAGAATTGCTACTTAGATTCTTGACATAGCTAAAGAATGCCTTATGGTTATCTTTGGAGTCCTTGGCAATTTTTCTTTCGAAGCTAGCCTTAAATGATTTTATAAGGTATGGTAGTTTCTTGCTGATACTGATCAGAGATGTCTTACCTTCTTAGGATTTTACTCTTTTCTGTACTAGTTTTCTCCTTCTATTGTATGGCTTGTTTATGGCAGAGGGCCACCAGACTAGTTTCCTTTTCTTGGAGGAGTGAGTCTTGGTTTTGTTTGGGATAGCATGATCCATGCCTTCTTATAGGTGCCCGTAGAGTGCATTAGTAAAGGATTTTTCAGCTTGGGCACCATTATCCTTTAGCATGGGGGCTTTGAAACTTTCCATCTTGGTCTTAAGTAATGTGAAGTTTGCTTTTGAAAAGTTTTTCATGGTGGTTTCTTTGACCAGGGGAGGGGGCGGAATGTGGATATCAAAAGTGATTAGTTTATGGTGAGATATAACCAGCGAGGAGTTGACCTCCGGTGTGGAGAACCAGTCACCTATGTTGGTGATGACCAGGTCCAATATGTTGTCACCTCTGTTGGGGGCAGGTTGACCAGTTGATCCAGGGGATTTGAGTTTATAAATTCTAGGAAATGTTGAGCAAGGGAGTTAGTACTTGAGTAGTCCTCCCAGTTAATGTTTGAGTAATTGAAATCACTCAATATCAGGGTTTTTGGTAGGACCTCTGTGTTTCCCAGTGTTTCCAAAAATGTGGAATGGGGGTCCTGGGACATGGTGGATGATCTTTAGCAAGCTACAATTTTAACTGCAGTTTTGCCCATTGTTGGTTGCACGTGGAAGATCTCTGAAGCATCGTGCTGTGCCATTAACCTGGAGGTGTGGGTATCCTTGATGAATATGGATACGCCCGCACCTTTTGTATTTGGGTCCGGGTTTTGTGGCCGAAATGTATGGTATGAGTTGTAGTCTGGTAGTGCTGGGGTGCCCTCTGGAGCCTTAAACCAGGTTTCTGTTACTGCACATATATCGATTTTCTCCATACTGAGGAGTGCCTCGAGTGAGTGCATTTTGAAGTGTAGACTTCTGGCACTGAGCAGCATTACCCTCAGTTTTTTGTTACTTGTGCTATTTATGGCAGTGGGTTTGTCTTTTGAGCCTTGCCTAAAAAAGGCACTATGGGGGTGGCAAGAGCCTTGGCCAGTATTCGAAAGCCTAAGGGTGACAGGTGCAAGCCATCTCTAGCGAAGCAGCGTGGCTTGTTGAGCATGTCATCCCAGGCTGACAGACACTGGATCCCCTTTGAATGACACCAGAAGCTTAGTCACTTCTTGAAATTGATAATTTTTTCTTTATACCGTGGTATCATTCTTGATGAGGGCAGGATGCTACTCAAGGTCAGGGTCATACCGGCCTGGGTTATGTGATCAGAGAGCTCTTCTATGTCTCTTTTCATGTAGTCCAGGGAGGTACAGCTCAGGTCATTGACACCAACATGGACAATGACAGAGTCATATTTGTACTTGTTCTAGAGTGACCTGAGTGCTTGTGTTATATGGTGGATCCTGGCACCCGACAGGCAGCTAACAGTAATCATCTCCTTGTTCAGCCTAGTGAGTGGGACATCAGTGTGCCTGACTATAGAGTCACCTATTACTAGTGTGTTGGGTATGTTATTTTGCCTTAAGGGCTGTGATTGCATGGCACACTAGTTTTGTGAAGTATATGTTTCATGGTTTGTGCTGGGGGGGTGGAGATTGCTTGGGTGTCTGCTTTGGAGGTCTCTGTTGCTTTTGCAGATTTTTATTTAGAGCCTCAGAGTATGTTTTCGTGTATTTATGTGTGTTTTTTGCCAGTGCTGGTTTCATAGGTCTATGTGAGACTGGTGGTGTGATGCAAGTAGTTCCCTTCTCTTCACTGTCTGGTTCAGTCTTGGGTTGGCAGAGCTTAGCTTCCAGTTTGGCTGTATAATTGCATCGCATGGCTAAAGAACACTCTGTCCTACTTCCACAGACACAGACTTGTATTTTAAACCTGGCCTTAGAAGTCTAAGTAACAATTGCATCTGCCAGCACTTGGTAGCAGGGATGGCACACAGTAAAGAAAAGAAAATAAATATGCTCACAAAGATACTATATTGCTAAATATTTAAATAGTATAAAGTTAGAATATGCAAATTCAAATTGTTCTGACATGAAGTGCAAGTCACCAAAACTGAGTAGATATATGAACACACACTTTGTATAGAACAGTTCATAAAAAGCAATGCACTTGATAGTGTAAAGAATCCAGAAACTTCTGTAAATATAATCAACGTGCAAAATGTGTACATTACAGAAAGTTGATAGAGCAAATCAAAAAAGAAACATTGTTTGTTGAGTGAACAGCTGAAACTGGCGCAGGAGAGTATGCAGGATTCTTACTGAATCTCTGAAAGATTCTGAATGAAATGCAAAACTGAACAATAAGATCTCATTGTGGTGCTAGAGGGTGTGGCCAGCTCTGATTATGAGAGTGTGCTAAAAATACTGTATAAAAACAGCCTAACATAAGAGCGCATGACTGTGTCCTTCTCACAGACATGTTGCAAAATGGTTAGAGAGGGGACACTCGTAGGGTGGACAAAGAATGAGCATGTTCTGATGTTCTTAAGCTTTACAGTTATTTAAGCATGTTTTTCAAAACTAGAGCTAATAGTACTTCTTTATCTCACTAAGAATGGGCAAATAGAGTGCTATAAACAAACTAACCAATGCCAGCTCTTGCAGTTGAAAATACAGCTGATTAAGCATTAACAAAATCTGAAAAGACGTCCAGTTTTACAAACTCAGTGTTTTCAGCTAGATGACATGTTAACATATTTCAAGGGACAAAATCTTTTCAATTCAGTTTTAATAACAAGTCAACAAGTTACCCATTTTATTCCTCTGAAAATCTTCAGAGAAGAAGAGAAGAGAAGAGAAGAGAAGAGAAGAGAAGAGAAGAGAAGAGACGAGAAGAGATGAGAAGAGAAGAGAAGAGAAGAGAAGAGACGAGAAGAGAAGAGAGGAGAAGAGAAGAGAAGAGACGAGAAGAGAAGAGAAGAGAAGGAAAGAGAAAAGAAGAGATGGGAAGGGAAAGAAGAGAAGAGAAGAGATGGGAAGAGAAGAGAAGAGAAGAGAAGAGGAGAGAAGAGAAGAGGAGAGAAGAGACGAGAAGAGAAGAGAAGAGAAGAGGAGAGAAGAGACGAGAAGAGAAGAGGAGAGAAGAGAAGAGAAGAGAAGAGAAGAGAAGAGAAGAGAAGAGAAGAGAAGAGACGAGAAGAGAAGAGAAGGAAAGAGAAAAGAAGAGATGGGAAGGGAAAGAAGAGACGAGAAGAGAAGAGAAGAGGAGAGAAGAGAAGAGAATCATTAACTACTTTTTTTGGTAATATGCCACAAGATGATCAACCAGATTCACTAGGAGGGGAACAAGGTGCATTACCTAATAATTTCACAGAGCAGCAGGTAAATTTTACAGCTCCTACTAAAATGCAGACTTAAGGTCTTTTCTTCAGTGGTAGCCCTAAACTCTGGGAAATTTTGCCTGACAAAATTGAAAATAACTCAGTCATAGTAGACATAATAGAGATATGTGTACTAAATCAGCATGAGGTTATTTCCACTATCATGCAATATCTGCATCCAACAAAGGTACTACAAACTGAAGGTGAGGTTAACTTACCAGTAAACACATTATCTTAGTTAAACCAGCTGATAAATATTTAAGCTACTTGATAATTTTGAATAAGAATACTAATAATTCTATATTTCTTTTTATATAGCTCCCACCATGATTCCCAATATATATAAACATCATACATAAATATTCATGAAAAAGTATTTTTCTTTTGTTGTTGTTGTCTTTTTACATACCCTATCAATCTTTTTAATCCTTTGCACTCCTCCAACATATTCTTATTTAATCCAAATGTTGCCTCTTTTGCCACATGATCTGTAAATCCAACTTGATATAACTCTTCCATACACATAATTTTAAGTTTCTTGAATATCCAAAGAGTGGAAAACTGCATGAAATCTGACCAAGAGCCAAACAAAACCCATGCAAGCTGAGTCATTAAATTAAACTTCTTTTATTATAACCACAAAATTATATTTTAATGCTTTTGTCTAAAAAACTTTAGTATAGACATCTTCAGAACTAAAAAACCACTCAACAACATAACATTTAAATAAGGAACTAATGTATTATGTAACACAATCTATTAAAACTTTCCTAAAAAAATTAACAAGATAGAACCTGTTATGCAGCATCAAAAATGAATAGTGTTAAAATATGTGTATATTATAGATGTTTAATTAGTAAATCCACCATCCTTGCCATATATAACAACAAAAATAAAATCACAATTCAGTTATCCATTATTGAACTAAAAAATAAATGAAACTACAATGTGCCATTCAAAGCAACAGACAAATTCACTATTTTGCTGCCCTCACTAGAAAACCATTTCATTTATACCAGGTTTATTCTGTGCATTTAAATGAAGTTCCCACAACAGTGCTTTATAGTCAAGTTCTTTTGTGGGTACTATGACTTTGAGTATTCCAGAGCAAAACTTTACAAAATTTCAAAAGATTTGCTCTCAGTGTAAGTGACCACTTACACTGAGAAGAGGTGGACAATAGGTGTTTTGGCATCTGGTTCCCATAGTAAGCCTGTTTATATATAGGCCGAGATAAGTCACTTACATTGAGAGCAGGTCTTTCAGAATCACAGAAGACTTACACTGAGAGCAGTTCTTTTAGAATCAGACATGTTATGTTTAAACAAGGTGTTTTTATCATTACCCATTTGTATATCATACACATGTTCATAAATGATCCTCCTAAATTGGTGTTCGGACTTGCCTACATAAAATGCAGGACAAGTGGAGCATTTAGCTAAATAAACTACCCCACTGGTGCCATGATTTCCATAAACAAATTGTACAGTACTGTTAAAACTATTTTGTAAGATTAGCTTATCATACATACAAATATATAAATGCTGCCTAAAGGCACCACAGCTGTATTTAGATCTTGTTTATGAACATATTTCATTATTATTGTTATTCACTTCAAACATTTCTTTCAAGTTGTCACCAGTTTTAAAAACAAAATATGGCATTTCTCCAAGAGGATCAATAAACCTCTCATTAGATGTAAACATGTTCCACTTAGTAGGAATAATATTTTTTATTTATCCAGACGCAGACGTATAATTAAGTATAAAAGCCCTTTGAAGGGTAACTTATTGATATCATTTTAACCAAGATATCACAGCCATAACTTCCATTACCCAAAACTGGTTTGTGCCAGGAATCCCAGATTTCCAATACATATTTGATATTATCCTCAATCAACTCCTCTAGGTACCCTCTCTGTAAAAACATAAATTTTAACTTGTTAATTTCCAATAACAGGGTATCAATCAGAGTTCATCTTGGATAACTGAATAACTTGCTCCTTCACTGGGCTTTGTTTCTGATAATAAGGGTGATAACTGTTGCAATGCAAGTATGAATTGCTAAACAGAAATATTAGAAAGGAAAACTAATTTGCCTTTCTTAATTATAACATCAAGATAATGAACAATGTGTTTATTGTATCTGTAAGTCTTCTTCTTCTTTCGGCTTTTCCCGGTTAGGGGTCGCCACAGCAGATCACCTTGTCCGCACATTGATTGGCAGTGGAGTTTTACAGTGCCGAGTTGCCAGCCCGGCGCCCAACCTTCCACAGAAGGCACACTCACACGCACACCTAGGGCCAATTTAGAGTGTCCAATCCACCTGCAGCATGTCTTTGGGATGTGGGAGGAAACCAGAGCACCGGGAGGAAACCCACGCGACCACAGGGAGGACATGCAGACTCCGCACAGAAGGTACCCCAGCCGGGGATCGAACCGGAGAACCTCTTGCTGTGAGGCGGCAATGCTAACCACTGCACCTCCGTGGCCGCCCTGTTTATTGTATCTGTAAGTAATTTTCAGAAAATCCATAGTATTCTGTATATAATTAATAGAATCAGAAACTAACTCATCAGGACCTGACCATAGGATAACAATATCATCTAGATAATGTAAATACAGTTTAATATAAGAACAACATTAATTGTTGTCAAAATATATTTTAATTCCCATCCATACATAACCAGATTGGCAAATATAGGGACACATGCCCATCCATTGTTGCACCTTTCACTTGCTTAAGAATTTCCACTTCAATATCATTGCTTTCTAATATAATATTCATGAAATCCAAAATCAGCTTAACTTGTATGTTAGGTAGAAAATCGTATTTTAATAATGTCTCTTGAAAAATCCCGAGACCAGTCTCCTTGGGAATACAAGTGAACAAGTCTACACCATAAACAGTCAAAATGCCTAAATTCTGGTCCAATAAATCATTATGTATTCTACCCTAAATATCTTGAGTCATGTAACATGGAATTGATGTGTGTAAGCACTGGCTTTAAAAGCCTATCTATAAAGACAGCCAGGGGATACATTTTTGTGCCCTGTGCTGCTACTATAGCTCTAAATGGTAGATTATACACATTTTTGTGGACCTGCAGTATACTAAATATCATTGGCATAATGGGACTAGGTAATTTTAAATAATTATATAACTCCACTGCAATAATCTGCTGTAACAAACAATCTTCTACAGATAAATCAAGTTTACAATATAATATATACAACCTCATTCTTTGTGGTAGGCAAAGAAGTGTTTCTGCTTTGAAGTAAACTAAACATAATGCCTGAATAATTGATCTCATCATAAATAACTGTACCCCCACCATTATTTGATTTCATAATCTGGACTGACCTATTTTTTAAGGGATAGTAATAAATTATAATTACTGTTACTGAGATTAAGCGAGTGTTGTTTATTACCTCCCTTGCATAGTTTATACTAGTCTACATTAGATGACTGAAGTTTTAAATATGTGAACACCATATGGGCGACACCATATGAGTGAATATTTAAAACCTCACAAGTGTGAATGGAGATCACCATAGGGAATTCTCCCCTTTACTTCAACGTAGTGCGATCTTGGAGTTGGCATATTTAAGTAGCGGGGGTGTGGGGGTGCAGAGGGGCTTGCCCCCCTGCTCGGAGTGATCAGGTAGGTTTTTCTTTTATTTTTACATTTTTTATTTTGCTTTTGAGGTTTTACAACTTCGCTCATGTGGTGTTGCCCATATGGTATTCAAAGCTGTAAAACTTTGATCTTATAATATACACCCGTTTATACATATATATGTACATAAATCATTCTCTAAGGCTTTCTCAACAGCCTGTAAAAGGGAATGTATATTGGGGTTTTAAACATTCTTCCTTCTAAAAGATAAATCATGGTTAAAATGTGTGACTGTATTATCAAATATTACAGCAAAATTCTATTCTCTAGTGAAAAGCCCTAATTCCATGAATGTATCTACCCCACCCAATTTAGTATTGGGAAGAAAAGTGAATCCTTTTTCCAGTAAAGAAAAATGCTCCAGATAAATTGGTCACAAGCTATAGCTAAATATAAACTATATTAACAGTTAAATAATATAATAAATATTATTTAAATGTCATAATTATGGTTGGTGCTTCAGTTATGAAGAAGTCTATACTAAAGTTTTTTAGACAAGAGAACTTAACTGTAATTCTGTGGTTTTAATAAAAATGTTCAAATCTGCCCATCCATACTGTCCCACACAACTCCCTTGTTTAGGACAAATTTATTAAGTGTTACTCCATGCAAAAATAAAAACACTTTTTTGCTGACATTGTAACGGTTGTGTGTACCCCTTTTATAACTACATTGCACAATAGATGTTTTGTTATATAATTTTTAATGCATAATAAAGACCACACTTTACACACACCTGTCCAAATTTTTTTACATCAAAATGTTTTTACAGAAAAAAAGTCTTTGCAAATAGAACCAGAATACTGTCAGGTATCCTTTTCCTCTAAGGCTTAATCACAGAATTGTACAACAATTCACTTTCAAATCTCCACAATATGAAAAGGAAAAACAAAAGCGTTTGATGTATGCTAGTCTACCTAGTTCATAAACTTAATCAACACAGTATGACTTCTCCAAATAAATTATTGATCTTATAGTCTGCTGGAGAAATTCCCAGTAGACTGACAGTATCACAAGTTAATTGCCTAGTAATTTCTTATTGCCCTTTCTGTATATATTTACATGACAGGTCATCTTTTCTCCTTAGTCTTATTGTAGTTTTATGTCTATCTCTTTGGTAACTGCAGCAGCCACATTATAAGATTTTCTTTATAAAACAGCAGACCAAACAAGGCAATCTGCAGTGCTATTACCTCCCATAAGTTCTTCCAATATACTTTCTGCTATGCTCACTGCCACATCCACTTCCTCATCATGAGAGAAATGTTCCGCGGCTCTGCCACCTGCAACACTGGTGCTGCAACCAAATCACTATCTCTGAAATTATTCTCTACAGTATCAAATCCACAAAACTCTGTTAATAAAAAAAGTAAATACACCTTCAGATTTTTCAGTATTAGTTACACTCTGTAGCTTGACATGACTTTTTTAAAGGACACCTCTCCCCATGGTTTCATCTTAGTAGCAGTCTCCACTTCCATCTTCCTGCAAGATTGCAAGAAACAGTGCCCCTTCAAAAAGAGTAGAGGAAGTTCTACATTGCCTTGGCCAAATTTCCCTAGTCAATATGAATATCACTGGGTCTCCCCTGTAAAGAGGCATTTGGCCTAGTGGGACTAACCCAATAAACAAAGTGCAAATAAAACAAATAAAACAGTTAAATCCAATGGCAGAGCTAAAACTAATGCCGCTGCTGTGGGCTTTTGCTATGCTTAAAATATCAAGTGATATCTCTGCTAATTAAGAAACATTTCCTATAATTCTATGTGAACTTGAAAGATTAAAATTGCCTGGTTTTGTGGATAGCAAGCAGAATAACCAGCTAGAGCAACCAGAGATCTATGTAAGATAATCATATGACTGCAAAAATAAAAACTTTGATATAAAAGGCAATACATGGAGAAACATTTATGCTCTCTTCCAAATAAAATGTTGACTATGAAAACAAGATCCTATTGTTATAACTTAAGCTGGTGTATCTGAACACTGGAATTCTCTAAAAAATTTAATAGAAGTTACAATATTCAACATACTAGAAGTAAGTTAAGTCACAGACTCAGTACAGTAGTGTATTAAAACAGATATTGTTTAGGATATAAGCCATTGAAGCCCTGGACTGGATTTTAGTGTGATTCCTACATTTTTTTCACTTCCTAACATGAACTTGATATAACAGGATACTCTTAAGGAAAGCAGATTTATGGGGAACTGGGTTACATTTTCAGTCTCTCAAGGCCTGTAGTCATTAACTGTATAAAAAAGCTTTCTGGAGAATTCAGACAAGACTATTAAATAAGTGTATTTAAGAATTTATTTTTCCTTCCACATTGCAAACAATAAAAATGTAACTGTTGTTTTTTTTTTTTTTAATTGCAGAAACCATAAAAGATTTTCAAGTTATTGATATGGTGAAGTAAGACATGTTATTCCTATTTTTATGGTACAGGAATACCACTAAATTAAATAAAAAAAAAACACAAGACAGTAAAAGGGAAAGATCCCCTCCCAACAAACACATACTTTTTATGTTTTCATGTTTTGCAGGTGATCTGTTTTGTGATCAAATGTGTATAAATGTGTTTGTTAATTATGGTTTACAGTTTATTAATTATGTCATGCTAAGTTCAGTTTATATTAGATGAGAAAGAGTTTATTAGATGTGTGTCCTTTTGCTGCAGATTATAATGTAATACTGTTTTTTTTTCCAAGAGATCTCAGTATTTCTGTTAAGATCAGTGGACTATGTGAGGTAGTTTTAAGAAGGAATCTGAAGAAATAGTTATCACTTGAAAATAAGAACAATGGATCAAATAAAGTATCATGGCAATGTTACTTCCAGCAGAACTTTATTCCAGACTCTTTTTTTACTTGTACAACAACTGTGTGCTTATTTAAGAGGATTATCTTTCTTTGGACAATCATCCCTGCTAACTATTTTAACAAGAGTCCATAAATTCAAATTCACTAAATCTTGTGGCGTTGCTGCAAGATCAAATGAGTACAGAGGTGAATAACATAGAAAATAAGATAAAAAGAGAAACATTACTACATAAAATAATTTCTTAAAACACTTATGTAGATGTTTTTACTTACTTAAAAAGGATTCCTAAATCATTCTCATGACACATTGTTATCACTGAGGATTTTGGTATTGATTTGGACAGATGTGCAAGAATCAATCAACTTATGTTATATGGGAAAGGAATGAAAGAAACTTTTAAAATTCTTGCAAGTTTATGATTTGATAGAACCATGCATTTTAAATTTTCATAGAAATAAGGTCATACATATTTATACTAACAGTAAAAGAAGCATTTCAGATTAAATTACTTTATATTGTATTCCATAGTAATAACAGCAACAGATATGAAAGTGTACCCAAGATGTCTTAATTAACATCAATTTCTATCACAGACTTCCCCTTAAGTAGCAGATCATCCATAGGGATCAATAATCAAGTGTTTCAAAAATATAATTAATTTAAAAAAGGTAGAAAAATGGTACATGAATAAAAATAAATGGTATCCTTCATGAAAGAAATGTGATGTGTTTAAAGTATATAACTTGAAAGAGAGAGAGAGAGAGATAATCATTGCGTCAGTTATCTGTTTGCTACAATAAGAAATTAAAAACAAATTACATGATTAGTTAGATGAGCAGTGTCTGATATTAGATAGACTAATAGAGGTAATTAAAAATACATTTATCAAAGAAGCAAGATTTAAGAGAAGTATAAATATTTAATTAAAAGTATGAGTCTAGCCCAGAATTTGTATGAAGTTTACATGTAAGTGCAGTACAATATTGAAAATTTGTGGGAAATATTTTATAAAAAAGATAAAATAAATCAAAATAGAAAACATTAAGTCATAATGGTTATGACTTTAGATCCATAAGAAACAAAAAACATTTTTATTAAACATTTTGAGGGAATACAGTAAAGTAAAATAAACAATAACCAACTAGAAATGGTAGAATTTTAAAACTTATATGGGAGACAACAAGAAGAGTCACATACCAGACTTTCTTAAATTGTATTCATATTACTAAATCACATGCCATATTTGCTTATATTACTTCAATATGTTTATGGCTTGAAGACTAGAAACCAGGCCCTTATTTCTTTAGCTACAATTATATGAAAATGCGATCATGATTATGCTTAAAACAAAAATGTTCATCTTGCATCATCAATGAAATCTGAAATAAAATGTATGATTAATACACCAGGGACTACATTTTTAGTATTTGCCATCGTTGCCATCTCATTTTCTTCAAACAATATTGCTCGCTTCCACTTTTGGAAACAAGCACAGATAATCATATTTTGCAGGCAAGTGTGCTGCATATTCAAACTTATATATACAATACATTATGATGGAATTATTTATTCTGTTGATGCATGCAAAGAAACTGACAAAATAAATAAAAGTTTCAGTTTTCTGTTATTATCAATAAAAAGATTGTTTTCAGTTACAAATATTCTTAATATAAATAACTGCACTTTTTTTAATTAGTTGGCAAAAGACTGAGGAAAGGGTTTCACTTGTTACTCACTCTTTTATTTTGGGGGCATGCAAGATTATAATATTGTTTTCTATAAAAATAAATATATCCCTGTTAGAATAAGAAATCTAATTTTCTGAGTCCCAGCACCTCAAAAATGATTTTTGTAACTTGTACTTTTAAAGTGTTTTGCATTGGGCAGCCTGCAAGGGTGGGGGTGGTTTGCTCCTTGCACTATTTAAGCATGGTTGTTCCAAGACTAGATCTTGGAGAGGGGGAAATTCTCTGAGGTATAGACATTTTGATGGTAGTCTACTTTCCCCATATACAGACTTAAATGTTTGTTCCTCAGAGAAGTAGATTTATCATTTTAAACCTTTAAGTGGGCATTCCGAAAAGAAGCAGTGAATACAAATTCTGAATGTTTGCTGCTGGTGTAGTTTTAATTATATCCAGTGTAGAAAAATTTGTATTTTTAAGCTTATACAAAACATACAGGCTTTAACAGTTAACAGGGTGTATACTTAATACCAAGAAGATAAAAATATTAATGCTTAACAAAAAAATTGATAAGATTAAATATTTTAATGAATGGAAATAATTAGGCTGGGTGAACTGAAATGATATGAATGTTTTTACTAAGCTGAACTGAGGTGGGTTACCAGCCATAACTCTGAGCTGAGATATGGCATGGCATGATTAGAGGCTTCTGAGCTTCGAAAAAAACATAAGCTGCCTGTTTTTTTGCTTACTTATATTATTTGCTGCATTTATTTATTGCCTGCCACCTACTGTAATACTGTATGTATATACTGTGTACTAATCTACACTGTTGTATTGCAATTGCCTGCCTTACTGTGCCTGTTAAATCGAATGCTACTGCTGTTTTCACTGTTTACTGAGCTCTTTTTGCTATTTTCACTGTTTGTTAAGTATTTTGCTGGTGTTTTTCACTGTTGCAAAGCAATCTGTTCTGCTTGTACTGGTTTCCCCACCAAGCAGTGTTATAATATCTGATTTGTTAGCTCTTTAAAATATTGTGATTTTCTGCTGTTTTAAACTTTTTTTAGTGTCTCAATACTATTTTTCTGCTGTGTTAAACATTCTCTAGTAGTTCCCACAAAAATTAGGGTAGCTAGTAGCTGAAACATAGTCCAGATACAGGTTTGTTGCATCTGGGTCTGTCTGTAGTGGCTGTTTGTTCCAAGCATGTTTTCCAGGCCATCTTGGATTGGAAGGGGCCTTTCTGTACTCTAGTGAGAGGATTGTGCTGATTGGGAACTGTCTGTTGGAAGGTGGTTGCTCTAGCACTTGGAATAAGCATCTTTTTAAAGTTGTTTTTTTTTCCAAGTTTTTAGCTTCTGGTATTTAAGCCCTGCATTTGAACAGTTTCTGCTTGTTTGTACCAAGTTGAACTGAGGTGGGGTACAAGCCACAACTCTGAGCTGAGATAGCAGATGGCTAGAGGCTTCTGAGCTTCCAAAAAGCCATACATTGCCTGTTTGTTTGCTTATTTATACTATTTGCTGCACTTTGTTATTGCCTGCCACCTACTGTAATACTGTATTTATATACTGTGTACTAATCTACACTGTTGTATTGCAATTGCCTGCCTTACTGTGCCTGTGTGTGTGTGTGTGTGTGTGTGTGTGTGTGTGTGTGTGTGTGTGTGTGTGTGTGTGTGCGAGTGTGTGCGTGTGTGCGTGCGTGTGTGTGTGTGTGTGTGCAATCTGTTCTGCTTGTTCTGGTTTTCCCACCAAGCAGTGTTACAATAACTGATTTGTTAGCTGTTTAAAACATTCTTTAAAGTCCACTTGCTGATTTTCTGCAGTTTTAAATGTTTTTTTTCAGTGTCTCACTGCTATATTTCTGCTGTGTTAAACATTCTCTAGTGGTTCCTGCTGAAACTAGGATAGCTAGTAGCTATAGCATAGTCTAGATACAGGTTTGCTGTATCTAGCTCTGTTTGTAGTGGCTGTTTATTCTGAGCATGTTTCCTAGGCCATCTTGGACTGGAAGGTTCCTTTCTGCATGCTAGCAAGAGGATTGTACTGATTGGAGCCTGTCTGATGAAGGCTGGTTGGTCTAGAGCTTGGAATAAGCATCCTCATTGGCTCTTTTGAATATTTGTAAGTTTTTTTTTAAGTTTTTAGCTTCTGGTATTTAAGCCCTACATTTGAACAGGTTTCATAGCTCTCAACATCTTGGAACAAAAAACCTGGACAAGGGCAATGATGGGGGTATACAGTTTCAAAATAGAGAGAAATTGCAAATACTAATCTTATAAACTTAGAAAATTGCTAGAATAAAAGGTTTGTGTTACCATTTATTTTCTGAAGAATGGGAAGTCTGAAATTCAAATGCCTGTCATTATTTAGTGATTTCAATCCTTCAGTGATTTGCCATTGCCACAAAAATTCTGAAAACTACAGATTTAATGAGGAATAGAACAAAAATATGAGGCATAAATTCACAAGTGGTGGTGGCTAGGGACTTTAGGCTCTTTCTACCTGTACCCAAGATACAGGGTTTGAGCCTGACTACCTCTAGCCACCAGGTGTATTGAGTTGGGGGCATTTACACGCGCACACACACACACACACACACACACACACACACACACACACACACACACACACACACACACACACACACACACACACACACACACACACACACACACACACACACATCACTTTCAGAAAGAAAAATGCCTCCTTCAGTAACTTTCGCACTTGGCTCCTTCAGACTGGCTCCAAAGATGAAAGTTTCATTCAAAAGCTCTAAAGCAGATGTTTCTGCACTCGATGGAGCTGATGTCATTGTGCACGTGATTATGTCAGATCCAAAGTGAGAAAAGAAGGTGACACCCCATTATTTGGACCCCAAAACTCAGTTAAAATTGAGTAATTTGATACAGTTGGGAGGTATGAAATGTATCTATACCAAGAATCTTGAATCCATGCTCTCTCACACTCAAAACAGTAACATGGAAGAGGTTGTCAACCTACCCACGACTACACATGCACATAGTACCACTACTCATACACATAGCATGTATCCAACACAAAAATCAACATACAAAAAGGTTCTTTCAAAAAGCCTACAGAGACACCGGAGACCTCCAAAACATAAGACTGCTATAACTAACACAGTCCTCAGAGCACCCATGACACATACAACACCAATGTCTCACCTACCAATCCTGTAAGGTGTAACACTCAAAAACCAAATTTTCTAGTCATTGGAGACTCATTAGTGAGACATACAGATGTCCCACTCACCAGGCTGGACAAGGAGAAAGTCACAGTCAGCTGCATGTCTAGTACCAGGATTCATCAGATTATGCATGCACTCAGGTCTCTCAACAAAAAGTACCCTTATGACTTTGTCATAGTTCATGTTGGGCTAAACGACCTGAGATGTACCTTACTGGACTATATGAAGAGAGACATGATTGAGCTCCCTGAGTATTTATCCCAGGCAGGTATGTCCCTAGCCTTGAGCAGCATACTACCCTCACCTAGAATGATGCAAAAGTATAAACAAAAAATGATTGATTTCAATAATTAGCTTAGTTTTTGGTGTCATTCAAAGGGGATCCAGTTCCTGTCAGTCTGGGAAGCCATGGTTGGCAAACCTCACTACTTTGCTAGAGACAGTTTGCACTTGGCACCTTTCAACCACTGGCAAAGGCTCTTGCCTCCCCTATAGTGCCCTTGTTTAGGCAAGGTCCCGAAAACAAACTTAGACACACAAAATTTGCCAATCATAACAAAATAAAGATCATGCTGCTAAACGCCAGGAGCATAAACAAAAAACTGCACACCTAGGAAGCACTTCTATCAGTGGAAGATGTAGATGTCTGTGCAGTCAGAGAAACCTGGTTCTAGGCCTCAGAGAGTACCCCAGCCTTGAAAAGCTACAATGACTTCCACACCTTCAGACTGCAAAATGAACATGTGAGAACCAAAGGAGGCAGTGTTTCTATCTGTATTATAGATAAATTCACCTCCTGTCTAGTTAGACTGGACAACTGCATGGAGTTACTCTGAGTTCAGGTTATGGTGGTTAAGACACCCAATCAAGTCATAGCCAGTTATAGATCTCCCTCCATGGGTCATGACATGCACAAAGCCTACTTGACCAAACTGGAGACAATCCAAATATTACCAAACACTCTGGTTATGGGGGGTTTCAATTATACCACCATCAATTGGTAAACCTATACTAGCTCTAACCAGCTAGCACAAAAGTTCATTGACTTTGTTAATTCAAATGCCCTGGACGAAATTGTTCATACCTCGACAAGAGGAACAAACCTACTAGATCTGGTCCTCGCAAACATATCAAATGGATGCACTACTGCAACTGGCGGACCCTCATTGGTTAAATCTGACAACAAATCAGTCACCTGTGAGCTGACACTAACACCAGAACTCACAAAAGGTGAAATCAAACTAAAAAGCTTCAACAAGGCAAACTATACCCTCCTAGGTGAAGGTATAAATGCATTCTGAGCCCCACCCCAGCTGGTAGTGGTAACTACACCAAAGCTTACACTAAAGCCCTGTACAATCATTTGCATAAGTATACAGACTCGGCTGTACCAGAAAGAATCAAAGCCAGAGCCCCAAGAAAGGACAAGCTGCCATGGTAGACATCCAGCATCAACAAACTTTACAATAAATGCAAAAACCTGCTGTCCATGAAAACAAAGGTGAGAACCCAAAAATGGAAAATCACCCCCCTCAGCCTCAACAGGCAAATAAAACAACTTGTCAAATCCTCTAAGGGCCTCTTTGAGAAAACCTTAGCTAACACAGCCAAGTATAACCATAAGGCCTTTTACATCTATGTACATAGTCTAAAACGTAGGACCTAAGCGTGTGCAGAACTAGTGACCAATGGTATCACACACATTGACCCAACAGAGATAGCAACCTGCTAGCAGATAAGGTTGGTGAAAATTTCACCCCCCCCATCCCCTCCAAGTCTATCATAAACCTTGCCCCAAACTCCCCTCAACCCTTCATATCTGAAGAACAGGTCATCAAAGTCTTGTCCAAGGCAAAAAACACAACCTCTAATGGACCACATGTCATCACAGGCTGTCTTCTAAACAGGCTAAAACATGAGCAAGCATCAACATCATGTACCCTTTTCAATCATAGTCGAACCACAGGCTTTGTTCCTGTGGAATGGAGAACAGGAACAGTTTTTCTGCTCTACAAAAGTGGCCTAGCAACAGACCCAGGGAATTACAGACCCATAAGCCTGACCAGCCTTTTCTGCAAGGCCATGGAATTTATCATTATGGACCTCATAAATAAATAAAGACATAGGTGACCTCCAAGCCCTGGATCCTACCCAATTTGGCTTTATCAAGGGCAGATCCTGCCTGTTAAATCTTGTGTATTTTTTTGAAAATATGTCCAGGGCAACTAATGAGGGTAAATCTGTGCACAACAAAGCATACCTCGACTTGGTAAAGGTTTTTGACACAATCCCACACTCAGGCTTTACCAATAAACTTAGCAAACTCAATGTAAACCCCTTCATTGTAAGATGAGGTGCTAACTGGCTCACAAACCAGACACACATTATCAAAGTGGGTGACTCCACATCAACCAGCAGACCTGTTACCAGCGAGGTGCCATAGGGATCAGTGCTGGACCCACTACTGTTTAGTATATACTTCTCAGAAGTTCAGGTCAAAACTAAGGGGTTGTGGCTGACCAAGTTTGCAGACAACTGCAAACTGGGTGCAATAACTGAAACCCCAAATGATGTCAGTATACTCCAGGAGGGTCTTTAGCAGACCAATGACTGGTGTCTTAGTCACAGTCTTAAAATGAATGCAAAGAAATGCGCTATCATTCCCTTCAGCACAAACAATGTCCCCTTACATTATCAGATCAACAATACCCTAAGTACCCATCAACTGGTAAGGGACTTGGGTTACCAAGTTGGCAATTACCTTAACTTTGACCACCATGTGTCTACTATATTAAGGAAGACTTTCTACGTAGCACACTTGATTAGTAAAGGCATCACCTCCAGAGCAAAACAGGTTATAACCTCTCTATACTCGGCACTAATCCAGCCCATAATTGTGTATAATGCCCTGTTTAGCATGTACCGTACAAAGCACCTGCAGCAATTGGAGAGACCTCAGAGGTTTCTAACAAAGAAGATCAAGAGACTTCAGCACGTGCCATACTCAGACCAATTAAAGTCCCTGTCACTTTACTCTGTATCATATAGATGTCTTAGGGGAGACTTATGCCTGGCTTACAGAACAATCTCAGACCCAAACCTAATGAATTTACTGCATATCCATAAATCAAACGGGACTAGGGCCACCCTTTCCAGGGACCTAAAAATGGTCTGTGACTTAAATAGGACATGCTGGGGGGACAGATTTATCTGTCCCCCCAGCATGTCTGATTGAACCCACACTGTGAAAGTAGCAGACTCCAAATCCAACTTCAGACCAGTGACAAGTGGAGTACCACAGGGTTTAGTCCTGGGTCCTCTCCTGTTTGGTATCTACTTCTCTGAAGTACAGGCCAACACAGAAGGCCTTTGGCTAATGAAGTTCGCAGATGACTGCAAACTAGGAGCCATAATCAAAACTCCAAAAGATGTGGACATCCTACAAAAGGGCCTCACTGAGACAGATGTCTGGTGTCAAAGCCATGGCCTCAAGCTCAATGCCAAAAAGTGCATTGTCATCCCTTTTGGTAAAAACTCTGTACCCATGAACTACCACATAGGCGGTAGTCTACTTAACAATGAAAGTGTGATAAGAGACCTTGGGACACAGGTGGACAGTAGTCTCTCCTTTGATAATCACATCGCCACAGTAGTCAGGAAATCCTTCTACGTGGCACACCTCATCACAAAAGGTTTCTCATCCAGGAAAAAATAGGTCATTGTTCCCCTCTACTCATCACTCATTAGACTCATTATAGAGTACAATGCCCCTTTTGGTATGTACTTCACAAGACATCTACAACAACTGGAAAGGCCACAGAAATACCTCACAAAGAGGATTACCAGCCACAAACAGATGCCCTATGCAGACTGTCTCAAAAAACTGCAGCTTTACTCCGTCGCATATCGCATACTCAGAGGCGATCTCTGCCTAACACACAAAGATATGTCAAACCCAGAGCTTTTAGACATGCTCCACTTAAAGAAATCCCAATCCCTATGAGCTACATGCTCTAGGGACCTAAACCTTGTCACCACAATGAACAAAACATGCTGGAGCGATAGATTCCTGTCCCAGAGACTTCCCATACTCTGGAAAAAACTACCTATCTATATCAAACAAAGCTCCTCATTAGCACTCTTCATGAAAAATCTTGATGATTGGATGGGAGATAGGAAATTCACCCCGAGGATCACTTCTGTGGCTCTGCTCGACAGTGGCACAGGAAAATAATTTTCTTGGGTGGTGAAAGCCAGGGTACCTTTGGCTAGGCTTATATAGGTCTTAGGGCCAATAGCCTAGTACCTACCTATAAACCTTTGGAATAGGCTACCTATTCATGTGAAACAGAGCACCTCCATGACTGTGTTCAAAAAGAACCTGGACAAGTGGAACAGGCACCATAAATTCATACCAGAAATAGTGCCCACAACCTTCCTGGACATAGGCAGTCATTACTAAATGCAATCACGGGTATTAACTAACATTTCTATGGTATTACATTGGGATGAAACGGCTAGGTTTGAAATGACCTCTGGGTCAATAGCCAATTAATCTCCTATTATCCTATGATCCTATAATACAAAATAAAGTTGCCAAATGTAATAATAAAATACTTTTATTAGTCCAAAATAATGATATAAGTCATTTAATTCTAAGTCAAATTAATTTTATTAAAATTAAATTGATACCTGCATGGAGATCCTTTATAAAAATATGACACTACCCTTGCAATACCTTTTATAGGACAAGGCATACCATATCTGGTAAAATCACTATGAGAGGGAGTTTCTGCATATGTTTTTTGGAATGTCCTTATAGCAAATTCATGTTATACCGATGTTAAAATTGCTGATACAGGACATTATCTTTTCTTCATATTTAGGTTAACTACTACTGTTGGAATACTACTATTTCTGAAAGTTTCTATGCATTATTTCATGTCAATTGGAAGACTAGAATTGCTGTAACATTTGACATTTTAGTGTCATATATCTACTAGTGGGGAAACAAAAAGTAAAAATCTGCAAAATGTATTTTCCTGAAAGCTTGAGCATGTTACAAACTGGTCATCTTCCTCTGCTAAAATGTCAGAGGAACTATTAAGAACTGTTAAAGTGATACTTAAAGGAGAACTCCACCCAAAAGTCATATTTTCTTCCCAAACCTTGTAATCTACCACTAAACACTTCCCATACAAAAAAGCATCATTTAATAATTATGTTTGCATTTCTTTTCTGCATTTGTCTCATCTGTTGCATCACAAAGGCTACTAAGAGTGGTAGAGTACTTAGGTTAGGTCACTTATCCCAATTACAGAGCCAACAAGGAAACAATGGCCCTTAAACAATAACATTTAAATATGCTTTATCAGTTACAGATTGCCAGCAACACAATTCAGATGAATAGTGTAGCCTGGAGTCTAAACAAAGGTCAGGCTTTCAAGCTCAGTTTTCAGATGCAAGTGGTTTTCCCTTTAATGAAACTCTCAGTGCCACAAAGAAAGAAAGAAAATATGTCCATCTAACTCTTCTTACATTCTGTCATCATTTAATTTTGCATTTTTTCTTTATTGAATTTTCTATAAAAGTGCATGCTGGTGTTTTGTTAGTGCATTTTCACATTACAAGTGTTTTGTTGAGACAAGTCAGTGCGTTGGGGAAAGATTAACATCCACGACTTTAGTTCTAGCTGCAATATTTAAATCTGTGAATGGAACACAGGCCATCTCAGGCTAAGTAACACCTGTTAATCACAAGGGTCAGATTTCTCACACTTGAACACTGAACTAGAGTTGTTATTTGGAAAAGAACAATTAATTCAGCTATATTTTTAAGTCTGTCATTCAGACATTCCTCAAAATGTTGTATCAGAGATGGCGACTTATCAAAATCAAAGGAAGCAAAGTAATTAAAAATGCAGCTTGATGCTGACAGTGAAAAGTAGACAGTTATAGCAATGTTTTTAACTGAAGAGAGGGAAAAGCACAGTAAATGATCCCCTCATCATATGGATTTTGTGCTGTCATTCTAGCATGACATCAGGAAGGTGAAAGCATTGACTGTAAAACATAATTATGCCAGCCATGGTGATCTCCTTTCAGATTATTTTGGGGTATAACAAATTTGAAAATAATAGTAACAACTTACTTTGATACAGACACATTAGTAACAAAGAAAAGTTCAAGATTTGTTGAAAAACATGTTTTCTTTCAGTTTTCGGGTACAGTTCTTATTTTATATGGTTAATGCAGTGATTGTATCTTAAAATTTATTTTGAATGATTAGTCTGTACATGTCAAAAAGCCACGGTGATGCAGCAGCAGCGTTGTCACCTCACAGCAAGAGGTTCTCCCGTTCAATTCTCAGCAGGAGCGCCTTCTGTGTGGAGTCTGCATGTCCTCCCCATGGTCGAGTGGCGTTCGAAAGACATGCGTGAATGGGCATGCCTTTGTTGAAGGTTGGGCATCGAGCTGGCACCTTGGCACCATACAAATCTACTGTCAACCATTAGTGGACCAGAGTTCTGCTGTGGTGACCCCTAACCGGGAAAAGCCGAAAGAAAAACAACAACAGTCTGTACATGTCTTAGTGGACCAGAGTTCTGCTGTGGTGACCCCTAACCGGGAAAAGCCAAAAGAAAAACAACAGTCTGTACATGTCAAATATAATTTATTTTCTAATAAATAAAATAATAGCCTTATTTTAAGTAACTTATAACGGAGCAGATGTCTTCTAGTCTGGAGAAAGAATATTGTCAATACTGGAAAAGATCATTAAAACAGAACCTAAGAATTAGATATCATCATGTGGTAAATGGAATCAAGACCTTTTCTGCCACCATACTACAGAAGATTTTTTTACATGTTTGAAATTCCTATAAAAAATTGCATTAGACACAGCATCAATCCAATTATTTAACAAAACATTTTCATAGGCTTATTGGATAACACATTCATTAGGATAGGCAGTAGATCTTTGCAAAAATAGTGTTGCACTTGTTGTGGCATGATAGATTTTTTGCTCTCATTATCTGAAAATCTTGTCTTGGTGGTTCAAAATTGTGGATATATTATTATTGCTTTGATTACTGGAAACCAGACTGAAACTTCATCTGACATTTTAGTTGCAAGAACAAAATAAGAAAAATATCTTCATGTTTCATTGATAACTGTGGGTTGGATTCATGTATATTGCCCTCTGTAAGTATGTGAGGAAGGGTTATTGCAAATTAAAATTGTATACCAAAGCCTGGAGTGATTCATAAGGAAGGCCAGATAATGAGAAATGTTCCTGTCATGTGATCTTTTTCCATTGTTAAGGCACAGTACTGCATATAAAATTGCATATGAAAAGTACCTCTGCCAAGAATATTTGTGATTCATAAACAGGAAAATAACTACATAAATTATGGGAGCAGAAGCTCATACTGCACTTTTTAAAATTAAAATAAAAAAATGGTGCTTCCTCTTATTCTGAGGAATTCTTCAGCATTACAGACCTGAGCCAACAATGTCTGCACTGCTTGTACAAAATCTAGCTGCCAAATTCCTTTATTTGGTAGAGCCAAACTACCACAATACACTACACACAATCACTTCACCAGCAGATACATTCCCACAACTTATTCTCTGTGACTGGAATAGTAATGATGTATACTCCACAGGCCTAGGCAGTTTGCTGTTGATTTTTATGAATTGCTCTTGCCCAGGAGTGGGAGGAATGGTCTACAGTCAGGCTGAGGAGTGTGTTCAAATGTATGACTTGAGCCTATCCTGTGTGCTACAGAGTGCATCCCTGGGCTGAGGTGGCAATTCGTCATGTATAATCAGTGATTGTCTCTGGGAAAGAAAATGTAAATAAAATCTGATCCAAAATTATTAAATATGGTAATAATGGAACCATGTATTAAAACAGTGGGCAGGATTCACGAAGGCTTGCATGGAGTGTAAGAGACGTGTAACACTCCATGCAAGCCTCGCGATCCAGAAACAGCCCGAAACTCCGTGTAAGAGACCAGCTAAAACGTCTCTTACATGGACTGGGCGTGGATATGCTAAATACCTCACTTGCAGCTGAAAGGCATGCAAATGAGGTAGAGAAGCGATCCATGAAACAGAAAGCAGCCCGAGTAAGAGCCGTTTTAGCTGCAGAAATGTACTCAGTTAACAACTGAGTACGTTTCTGCAAAAATCACAATGGAGCCATATCAGCTCCAAATAAAGGGTGCATATGTGTCAGGCAGCATGCCAACGGCCAAATATGTGGCCATTGGCAAGGTACCCCTATGCAAATATTAAAAACGGGTTGCGCTGTATAAAACATAAAAATGAAGGTTATAAACCCACAAATGTGGGTTTTATGCAATACATGGAATGAAAATGCAGGGACCAGCAGACCAAAAACAACATGGCCACCATGTAGTGGTTGCTAAGAGGGGAAGCTGAGTCTAAGACATGTAACTAAGCATTAGTAGGCGATCTGATGTAAATGAGGGTTAGGATACTGAATCCCACAGTCACATAGCAAATTAGCACATTCTGAGTAGTGTAAGAGATACATAAGGGGGAGGAATAGAGTAGGAGATAGGTGACATCACAGGGGGGAATGGTAGAAAGAAATGCAGTTCATTGGAGGTCAGTGTTACATGACAGATGACAGACACAGATCATGGAAAGAGGAGTGCCACAAGATAAGCATGGGAAAGTCAAGAAATGGAAGGTGTACACTGTTACTTACACCAAAGTTTCTTGCTGGGCGTGCATGCGCACGTGTGCACGCCATGAGGCGCGAGTAGGACAGTGTGCACGCATGTAAGGCAGACTGAGCATGTGGGAGCGTGTTGGTAGATTTGTAACACTGTTTGAGCTAGTGTGCACGCGTGTAGGGCAGACTGAGCATGTGGGAGCCTGTTGGCAGAGTTGTAACACTGTTTGCACTGGTGTGCGCATGTTTTAACCCGAATAAGCAGATACCGAACCGTGTAAGCATGTGTGCGCACGTGTAAGCCACTGTGAGCGTGTTTCTGCTGTTATGCACGCTGCTCCCCCCCGAGGAAACAGAGAGGAAAAAGGAAGCAACAGAATTAGTAGGAAGCTAGCAGGGAATACTGCTGGAGCTAGCAGGTGAAAACAATTAGAAGCAGGCAATTACACAGGCAGACTAGTAGCCCAGCCCAGCACTTAAAACTCTGCAAACAGCAGTGCAGGATGTTTCTCTCAAGAGACACTGCAAGACAGGAGTAAGCTAGTAGAAGTGAAAACTGAAAAAGCTGAACTCAGAGCAGAAATGCTAGGGGCTGCCATAGCTGTCATAATGAGACATAGGCGACTTGCTGAGGGTGGTGACAATGCAGATAGTGCCAGACAACCCACAGTGAGGAGACGGAGAAGAGTGTACAGGCCCAGGGTCACCTACCATGGGTTACATGAGCTGGAGATAGTAGAGCTATAGAGTGGACAGAGACCTCCTGCAGCAAATTGTTGAGCTGTGCAGGCCACGCCTCACACACAGAACCAACAGAGGGGAACCCATCCCAGTGGAAACCAAGGTATGTGTTGGCCTAAGAATACTAGCAACAGGTACCTTCCAGAGACCAACTGGTGATATGATGGGGATATCACAGGCATCATCCTCCAGGGTACTGCACCAGTTCCTGGATGCCATGTCAGCACATGTTGGTGGTCATGTATATTTCCCCAATGCCCGTGAGGTATTGGCCAGCAATATGTGTCTCTTCCAGCAAATAGCGGAATACCCTGAGGTAGTGGGTGCAATAGACTGCACACACATACGCATCAAAGCACCAGCCGGTGAGTGGGGTAGGGTCTACATTAACCGCAAGAGCTTCCCCTCCATCAACTGCCAGGTCATGTGTGATGCCCAGGACATAATGAATGTGTGTGCTGGCTGCCCTGGGAGCTACCATGATTCCCACATCTGGCATTTGACGCAGCTGTACCAGACATTTGCCAATGGGGACATCCCACACGGGCACCTAGTAGGGGATGCAGGTTATGCACTGGAGCCGTGGCTGATGACACCCATCAGAAATGCACACACACCTGAACAGGAACGCCATAATGAGGCACACGCACAAACACGTAATGTAATAGAGCATGTGTTTGGGCTGCTCAAGTCACAGTTCCGGTGTCTGTACACATCTGGTGGGGCCTTGCAGTACTCACCAACTACATGTACCCAAATTGTCATGGTATGTGCTATGCTACATAATATGATCTTACGAAAACAGCTGCAGCAGGACCAGCATAGCGCCGGGCCAAACAGCCCCCCACCATTGCCAAGGCCATCACAGGCAGAGCGTGACTCGGAGGAGGAACAACATGAGCCTGCCCCAGTAGGCAGAAGGAGGCGTGCCCAGTATGCCCTGGCCTTGGCAAAGAGGCAACACATAGCACATACACTGGCTCAGTAGGAACCTTGGGAATGATACCCCTCTCTGACTCACTCAAATAATAACAGGGATGCCTAAAATTTCATGACCTGCTCACAAACATGTACAGGGAGTGTAATATGTGCATCTGACAGAGGCAGCCCTGCAGCACCACCTGAGGCATGAATGCCATGTGTTAAGTAATGTAACACCATGTACTATATGCACACTTGAGGACCCTGACTAACATCCACCCTCACCAAGCATGAAGCCACAAAATGACGATGGGATGATCAATTGCAATAATTGGCTGAAGTAATGCAGTTAGTCAAAGGGGAGCCAATGTGTTTCAGCCTGGGAAGACATGCTGAGCATGACATGATGCACCACCTGCTAGGGGTGGCATGCACCTATCAGTCCAGGCCCCATGGATACTGGCAAAGGCTGTCAGTACCCACAACGTGCCCTGAATAGGTAAGTCTCAAAACACAAAACCCACCTTCATAGGTACCACAAGGGATAGGATCCTAGATGTAATGCTACCCAATGCCAGAAGTCTAAACAGCAAGATGCGTGCAGTGTAAACGCACACAGTATGGAGAATGTTGATACCTGTCCTGTAATAGAAAACTGGGTCAAGGCTCATATCAGCACCCTAACACTACCAGGTTACACCTTATACTGTGCTGTACAGCCTCAAAACATGGAACAAGCTACAAAAGGAGGGTGACTAGCAATAATTGTCAAGGATAACCACACCCCCATGTTGGTACCACAACAAGAAGCAGCATGGATTAGCCATGGTCAAGTACCAATGGCTAAAACCGCCTCCCAGTATATAGCCTGCTGCAGACTACCGTCCTAACACCAGGAACTGCACCTGGCCTATGTTGGAATGCATGAATATATCAAGCCCCTCAAACCACATTATATTGGTTGACTGAAAATACCCAGACATACAATGGGAGCATTATACTAGCACCAACACAGTAGGAGAAAAGTTCCTATAATCCATAAACCAAAATGCCCAGGAACAACATACCACTCCCACAAGAGGGGTAAGCATACTGGATGTGATAATCAGCAACATGTGTACTGGATGGCAAGATGAGAAGTGTATCCCTCAGTGGTAAGACCAGACCATAGAGTAATCACACCGCAATCTGTGAATCCTGAGGCAATGTTACACCTGCCCCAAGTACACAGACAACCCTCAACTCCCCCCAATAAATACAAATATATGTGAGAGATGCAACCATTTATCCAAACCAGAGGCTGAGCTCCCCCAACTCAGTACTGTCAAAACTAGTCAGGAGAAGAAGGTAACCACACACACCACAAACCCAGTCCCACATAGACCTATCACAACTGTAAACCAAACACATAAACACAGAATAACATTCACGGAGGCCCTAATTACAAACACACCACACCAACAGAGGCCTCCAAAGCAGACCCCAAGCAACCACAACCTCCAAACATAGCACATGCAACACATAGTACACAAAGCTGGTGTGCCAAACGGTCATAGGCCAGAAGGAGAAACAACATGCCTGATACAGTTGTAGTACATGTCTGTATAGGCAGACACACTGCTGTCCCACTCACCAGAATGAACAAGGGAAAGGGTACAGTAAGCTGCCTGTAGGCTGCTACAATATGCCACATAACACAAGTACGCAGGTCACCCCAAAGCAAGCAGAAATATGATGCAGTCATTGTCCATGCTGGTGTGAATGACCCGAGATGTACCTCCCTGGACTACATGAAAAGAGACATGGATGAGCTCTCTGAGTATGTGCTCCAGGCTGGTATGACACTGGCCGTTTGAAGCATCCAACCCTCACCAAGAATGATGCCACAGTACAAACACAGAATGATCAGCTTTAACAGGTGGCACAATTACAGCTGTCAGTCCAAGAGGATCTAATGTCTGTCTGCTTGAGATGTCATGCATGACAAGCCATGCTGCTGTTCCAGGGATGGCTTGCACCTGTTACCCCTGGGTGTCTGGATACTGGATAAGGCCTTTGCCACCTCCATAGAGCCGTACGTAGGCAAGGCCGAAAAGACTAACCCACCACCCTAGAAAACATAAGTGGTAAGAAACATAAGGGTAATGCTGACCAATGCCAGATGTGTAAACTGCAATATGCATGCTCCTGAGGCACTTCCCAGTATGGAGAACATTGATGTCTGTGCAGTGACAGAAACCTGCTGCAAGCCTACTGACAGCACACCAGCACTACCAGGTTATACCTCATATCATGCGTTATGGCCCCAACACCTGGACCAAAACATCAAAGGAGGGGGAGTATCCATATGCAGCACAGACACCCATACGGTCAGGTAACTGACAATGCACGAAGCAGCGGAGACCACCCATGTGCACCTAACTGTAGTCAAAACTGCTCTACAGTCTGTAGCATGCGACAGACCACACTCTCACACACAGGAACCCCACCCAGACATCCTGAAGATACTGGACAGTATGAATGTCCCACCAAATACCAAACAAGGTACTCACAAATTACCACATAGGTGGTAAACCATTATGTATGCAAGGAGTAATCAGGGACCTAGGGACACAAGTCGACAGTAACCTGTCATGTGACACTCACAATGCCAATGTGGCTAGGAAGACTGTCTATATTGGACACTGTATTATGAAAGGATTCACATCTACATCAACAGAGGTCACTGTGCCCCTGTACTGTTCTCTTATCAGACCCATAATCTAGTACAATGACTCATAAGGGATGTACCTTACCTGACACCTGCAGCGGTTAGAAAGACCTCAAAGGTACCTCACCAAGAGGATAAAGGGTGTCAAATATATGTCATATGCTGCCTGGCTGCAGACACCCCAGCTGAATGCAGTCACAGACTGCCTACACAGGGGCATTGTATGTCTGTTGTACAATGCCATGTCCAACACAGGAGTAATGGACATACTCCACCCCAGGAAATCAAAGCCATTGGAGCTGTGAGAGTGACAGATGTCAACCTCAACACATAATGAAATAGGATGTGCTGGAGGGACAGATACATAACCCAGAGGCTCCCCACACCCTGGAACAGGATCCCACTCCATGTTAGGCAGCAAGGGGCGGCGAAAGACACACACACTCTGGCTAGGCTTACTAATGCCCTAGGGTGGATAGCCTAGTATGAACCTATGAACTTATGAAGATACAAATTGTACAGGACACTAAGGATAATCACAAGGCTTACTCAACTGATTGTAGGAACCATGTTGGGAATTCACAGATATGCTCCGAATCACACAGATATTACAAACAACATACTAAACACACACACATATTTCCAACATACAACCTGACAGGTGCAGTGCAACCCCCCCCCCCCGAATGCAAAATATCTATCCCAGCAGACTGCTGCCCCCCTGACATTGCAGATGCTGAGGTAACAGCCATCATATACAAAGCAAAACACACAGCAGCAAAGGTATGAGATGGTGTCCTGGGCTGAGGCCAACATGGACTCCAAGAAGAATGGAATGCCAAATCACACTACTGCTCAATGTCAGCCTTACCACAGGATATGTACCCAAAGAGCAGTGTACAACAACAGTGGTCCTTCACAACAAAGGTGTTGCCTGAATGGATACTGCAAACTACCACCCCAGGATCCTGACAAGCTTGGTCTGCACAGCTATGGAAAGGATCAGCATGTACCGCAGACATAAAGCTATCGGGGACCTACTGACACCGGACCCTATCCAGCGTGGCTGTCGTAAGTGCAGATCCTGCCCCTAAACATGTTTGACCCATTTGAAACAGTCATTAAGGTCATCGATGAGGGCAATGTGGTCCACACAGCGTAGCTGGACCGTGCAAATGCTTCCAGATAATACCCTATGTGTTCAGTATGGATATGTTCACCAGCTTAAATATAAACCCCTATGTCAGTAGAGGGGTTGCAAACCAGACCAAGGACAGAACTGCCCACCATATCTGACCCCCAGCTGACACAAGCAACCCACAAAAGAGCCACATAGAAACAGACAACTGGTGCCATAGCCATGTCAGCAAGCTAATTTCAGAAATGTGTATAGACAACCACCGTGGATATACAGTAAGTGCCCACTAATTACCACACAGGTGTTAACCCATTACGTACCTAACATGTAATGAGAAACCTGGGGACACAAGGTGATAGATATCCTGCATTGGACAAACATGTGGCTGTAGTGTTCACAGAAACATACCATATACCCACCCAATCATGAAGGTTGTCAGATCTAGATAAGGGGAGGTCACTGTGGCTCTGCAGTCATCCTTCATCAGCGTCACAATTGACTACAATAGCCCCTGTGGGATGTACCTCAGCAGACACCTACATCAACTGTAAAGTCCACAACAGTACCTCACCAGGAGTAGCAAAGAGCATGAACAGATGCCATGTGTTGCCTGATTAAACAAACTGCAGCTCCACACACTGCCATACTGCCCACCCAGAGGCAAGCTGTGCCAGATGTATGAAGCCATGTCCAAGCTGGAATCAATGAACATGCTGCAGTGAATTATGCACATGAGAGACCTGAACCCCAGCACTGACATACATAGGACAAGCTGTACTGAATGATCCATAACACAGAAGCCACCCCCACTCTTGAGTAAACTCCCAGTACAGGTTAGCCAGAGAGTCACCCATCAACACCCCTCAAGAGGAATCGTGATGACTGGATGGAAGATGGTAGGTTTATCCTGGGTATCACTGTTATGTCACAGGTAGATGGAGGCACAGTATACTAACCATGACATATGTCATGGCAAACTCCAGTTACAATGTGTGTCGAAGGACAAACACACTCTCTGACTAGCATCAGAAATGGCCTAGGGCACATCGCTAGTGTTTGCCAATGTCCACCTATGTTGTGGAATACACTACCAATGTTGGACAAGCCTGGTGTAGGTAGTCCATATCTGAACATAATGCAACATGGTCATATGTGCACAACTGGCCCCTACACAGTCTGTTGTGCTCACTATGAAGATGTTAAGCAGTGATAGGACTAAAGCCCAGGATACTGTCCACCACAGTGAAAGTACTGAACCAGTACACTTTAAGGTACTACAGTGTTAGGTCAATATGAAAGGATGTTGACAACTGTATGCAAAGTATCCCATGCAATCCCTGCAGGCACAGTATAATCCCTGTTGTGGTCAGACACAAAGAAGTTGGCCAGTAAGTACACATCATGACACCCAACACACAACCATAAACATGAGATATTGTTGAAGTTCACACTCACCCAAATATGTGGTGGACTGCAGAGTTCAACATATGGAAAGCTCACACTGGGCATGCTCGCACACTTTGATAAATGAGGCATATGTCAGACAACATGCCATGGAAAGGCTGAACTGGGCATGCTCACACACTTAAGCCATATCTCCGTTTAGCAGTTGGCCACACATATCTGGTATTTGTACGTGCCATTCCAGGAACCAACCACAACACAGCAATCTGCCCAGTGCACACAGTAAATGATTACAGAGACATAAGTGATATAGTGGATTGCCCTCATATTCAAACATCTTCCACAGATACACAAGTTGTTCATAGGAACAGGGAATGCTATGGCAATAAAGACCTGCAAACAGTCTAACAGCAACAAATATTGTGCATCTGACAATTAAACATATGGGTGTAGAGGTCAATACTAGGCTGTTTGCCCTAGGGAATGACAGCTTAGCCAGAGTGTGCTTGGCATCTGCCTCCCCAGTACAGTAGGCTACTGTGCCACTGTAAAGTAGGACACATAAGGCAACGTGTGAGGCTAGTGTGCTGTGCTTCTGTCAAGCAGGGACACAGTGGAGATCCCAGGGTTTGAATGTGCTAAGCCACATCCATGTTGTTGGTGTGTGCTGGAAGAGGGTTGCTGAGGACCTCTAACAGTAAGTGGGTGTCAATAACAGACTGAGGGGAGCCCTATCTGCATTGTCTGGACAATTCCACTGTCAACATTGTGTTGTGATGATTATGTGGGATTGAAGTGTCATGCCGGTACTATTCAGAGATGTCCTCCCTCTGTGGGCTACAGCCCTGCAATGTATTAGCTCACTCTGTCTGTTGGACGGCTCATATATGGCTGGTGTACACCTGACAGGTGTCCTGTTGTGGAGCAGTCATGGGTATATGGGATAGCATGATCAATGCAAACCTTACACATGCTCATAGAATGCAATTGTCAAGGATTAGGCAGAGTGGCCAGTATAGTCCCCCAGCATGGGTCCTTTGAAGTCGTCCACCCCAGTCTTCACAAGTGTAGAGTCTGCTTGTGCTAAATACAGTTTGTTTGCAGTGACAACCTTGCCTGGGGGTGGGGATGGGATATGGATGTCCAGGGAAAGGTGGGTATGGTCAGATATCAACAATGGTGGTCTACCTCTGGTGTGGAACAGTGAGTACCCATGTTGCAGATGGACAGGTGCAATATGTATTCCCCCATGTGGCTGTGGTGAGTGGTTCTACCATAGCACATGGACCCACAAATTGTAGTGGCTGTAGGGTAATGTTGTAGAGGCCTGAGTAGTTCCCACACACAATATGCCTGTACCTGATGTTAACAACTGGAATGGTGTATGTGAACACCTGCATATCCCGGCACTGTTCCCAGGGAAGCAAAGTGTGTGTCCTGGATGTGGGAGTGGTGTTCTGGACTGGTTGTGTTGTGTGTTACAGGTCCTGTGGTCACGAAGCATGGTATAGAACATAACCTGCCAGTGTGATGTGCATATCTGACCCTGAAGTAGGTGGCTGCAAATGCATATATATGCTGTCCCCCACCTGACAGGTAGTACTAGATGTACATACCTCTGTAGAAATAAAGATGTCAGCACCCTATAAAAACTGCAGGTGCAGAACAGATGCCCAGTAATTTGGATAGCGTGCTCTGCTAATGCGTCTCCCTCAAATGCCATAATATAGTTAGGTAGGAGTTTGAACCATGCAAATGCTCAGTGTGTGTGTGTGTGTGTGTGTGTGTGTGTGTGTGTGTGTGTGTGTGTGTGTGTGGGGGTGGGTGAGCGGGGTTGCTGTGTGTGCAAGTCTGTGTGAGGGAAGTCCCCCCTTTTGGCAACTGGGAAAACACTCTACAGGATGCACATTCCCCTTTCTAAGCACTGATGATGTCAGCACCCTATAAGTACAGCAGGAGAAGGGAAACCTCCCAGTAATGTGACTAGCACACTCTGCTAATGCATCTGTCACGAGTGTCATAACATAGTTATGTAGGAGTTTGAATCCTGCAACTGCCCAGTGTGTGTGGAGGGGGGTTAGTGTGTGAGGAAAATGTTGCTTTTGGCAACTGGGAAAACACTCTACAGGATGCACATTCCCCCTTCTAAGCACTGATGACGTCATCACCCTATAAGTAAAGCAGGAGAAGGGAAACCTCCCAGTAATGCGAATAGCGTGCTCTGCTTATGCGTCTGTCGTGAGTGTCATAACATAGTTCGATAGGGGTTTGAATCCTGCAACTGCCCAGTGTGTGTGGAGGGGGGTTAGTGTGTGTGCAAGTCTGTGTGAGGGAAATGTCCCTTTTGGCAACTGGTAAAACACTCTACAGAATGCACATTCCCCTTTCTAAGCACTGATGATGTCAGCACCCTATAAGTACAGCAGGAGAAGGGAAACCTCCCAGTAAACTGAACAGCGCACTCTGCTAATGTGTCTCTCTCAAGTGTCATAACATAGTTAGGTAGGGGTTTGAAACCTGCAAGTGTGCGTGTTTGGATGAGGGGAGTTTGTGTGTGTGCAATTCTGTATGAAAGACATGTGCTTTTTGGCAATCAGGAGAACACACTACATGATGCACATTACCCTTTCCAAACACTGATGATGTCAGCACCCTATAAGTACAGCCGGAGAAGAGGAACTTCCTAGTAATCCGAATAGTGCGCTTCGCTAATGTGTCTCTCTCACGTGTCGTGACATAGTTAGGTAGGGGTATGAATTCTGCAAATGGCAAGTGTGTGTGTGTGTGTGGGGGGTAGTAGGGTGTGTGTAATTGCAAGTGTGAGAGAACAGATCCTTTTGGCAACTACTAAAATACACCAGATGCTGCATATTCCCCCAGTAAACACAGGGGATGTCACCACACTATCAGTACAGCCAAACAGGGCTACTTGCCCAGTAATGCCAATAGTGCGTTCCGCTACTGGGTCTATTACCACTGTCAGAGCACAGATAGGTATGTTTTGGAAACCCACAACTGCTACGTGTGGTTGTGTCACACAATATGACCGTGTGTGGGTTGTTGTTCATAACAATGCATGCCATTGCCTAAACCAGCAATGGCAATGCACACATGATGTATGTGTGTGACACATACACATATATACCTGTGACCTTCAGTAGTTACCATGTCTGACACGTGCCTCAAGTGGATAAATGGTATTCGCAATGCATAACATTATGACTGTGCAGGGGCCGCATGCGGTATGTGTATATACAGTGTGAGTTGTATATGGTATAATACCAACAGCAGGGGATACACATCTGGTCTGGGCCATATAGTCAACACGTAGTCGATGAACAGGTGCTGCGTGTTCCCACCTGTTGTGGGAGTGGTAACATGTTGTTCCACTGCAATTCAGTGACTACATGCTGGGAACCTTTCAGCTAGTGTGTTGTAGCTACAGTAATGCTCACGCACAATGTTTGGATGGATGCAGTCCAGCCATATAAAGACATTTCTAGAGACTGTCATATTGCCAGTGTTGTTAGGGAGGACAGGTGGGTTTCCTGTGTATGGGAGGGTTGTGTGTGCCAGGGTATGAACCAGAAGGCAGCCCAACACACTGTTAGCTGCTCATGGATAGGCCCTGTTGCTTTGTGCTGTGCCAACAACCTGGAGGTGTGTGTATCTGTGGTGCCTTGAGATACCACCCCCCTGTCCATGGGTGTTACATGTGTAGGGGACGACAGGCATGGTATGAGGTATAACCTGGCAGTGATGGGTTGCACCTGTGAGCCGTGAATCAGGAATCTGGTACTGCACAGATATTGCAGTTCACCATGCTGAGGACAGTGTCCAGTGCATGCATCTTGCGGTGTACACTGCTGGTGTTGTGTAGCATCACTGTTAGTGTCCTATCCTGTGTGATACCCGCGGAGGTGGCTATGTAATCCGTGTCCTGCAGCAAAAGGCACTATGTGTGTATCAAGGGGCTTCGCCAATATACAATGGCCAATGGGTGTCACGTGCAAGCTACCCCTCGCAAATCATTGTGGCTTCCCTAGCATGTAAGCACATGTTGACAGCCATTGGATACCCTATGAATGACATTGGAGATTGAGCAGAATGTAGACATAGAACACCCTTCCTACATATTGTGGTAGCATACCTGGTGAGGGTATGATGGCAACCAAGATCAGGCTCATACTGGCCCATGCCACATGCTGAGAGAACTCTTCTATGTTCCCTATCATGTAGTCCAGAGAGGTATGTCTCAGGTCATCCATAGTGGCATGGACAATGACTAAGTTATATGTGTCCATGCCTCTGACTGACCTGTATGCATGTGTTTTGTGGTGGACCATAGTGCCCCACGGGCATATCACTGTGACCTTCACCATGTACAGCCTGTTGAGTGGGACCCCACTGCAGCGGCCAAGAGAGGTACCTGACACATCTGTAGCAGGTGTGTTGTGTAGTCCTACAGGCTGTGAGTGTGTGGCACACGGGATGTGTGTGCCATGTGTGGCATGTGCTCTGTTCCGACGTAACGTATGCCTGTGTGCCAGCTGCGGAGGTGTGTGATGCTCAGGCAGGATGCTATTCTGAGTCTCCAAGTATGCCCCAGTGTGTTCGGATTGCTGTCAGTGCGGGTCTATGTCAGATTGGTATTGTAGTCACTGTAGTATGTCATGCCACCTGACAGGGTATGGCAGTACTGGGTTCAGAGTGCTCAGTCCAAAGATTGGCTATGTAGTGGCATCTCACACATGTGTTGTACGTTCCTGGCCAGGGGAGAGGGTTGACTGCATACATGTGGCAGCTGTGACATTGCCACATGACTCACATAAACCACAACTGGACCATAGAGGTGATTCTCAGGTTACCTTTGCACATGCTACCATAGTAGTGTGATTGCCATGGTGATTACCAACACATAGGGCCAATGGGTAACAACATACTGAAGGTGAGTAGGTGTGGGTGTACTGCTACTGATTTCATAGCACTGGCATATATGACTGCACCCATGGGTAAATGCCAGGTAAGTCATGTGCAATGTGTCACAGGCAACGTACATGTGAACAGGACAGACAGTGACGTTCTGTCATGTGGAAACTTGACATACGTTAGTACGCTATGCAGATGTCACTAGGAATCCACAGAAGCTCTGTAACTCTGCACTGCAGGTGGAAGCAGTGTTCCAGGGAACCCCAAGCAAACATGCATGCAAATAAAGCTACAGTAAGCAGGGCTGGAAGTAGTCCATTGTACAACAAAGAAGGGGTAACACTTACAGTAGGTAACAGTGCAAATATGCAGGCACTATCAACATGTACCCAGGAATGCACAGCTCAGATGTCCATGGTAGAACTGATATTATGTCATAGTTAATTGTGATTTGTATTACATTGGTACTGCACACATATAAACATGCGCAAACATCCACATTGCATAGTCGTTGTGGGCAACATGCCACCATTACTGTACATGTCCATCATTGCGTATCACTACTTGCATTAGCTTCTCCCTTGTGCTACCTATGTATGTGGCTATCTGTTGACATCCTTACCACCGGTATGCAATAATGTGCAGCTGTTACACTATGGTACTTACTATGGGTGTAGATAACAATTCAGGACAGTCATACAGTTACTGCATCAGGCATGCTGGGATATACACACAGTCATATCAGCACACTGTACTGTTACCAACATGATACTAGTAATACACTTCTATGTAGTCACCCTGTGCATCAGCAATGTGTTTACCTGTTCCTGCACTGATATTGGAGATTGCAGGAGGTGGCACAGTTTCATCATATGCACAGGGTGTGAATTAGGTATGCCTGAGTCTGCCACTGATACCACCAATTGACATTTGTGTGTATGTGTGTTGGGGAGAGACAGCAGTACAGGGTGGGGCACTGTTGATGCAGTGTGTGTGTGTATGTGGTAGCCCTAGGTGTTAACATTTTGCATGTGTGTATGCATGCACACAGTTCCACCTCATGGCTGCCATATACTGGAGTTTGTGGACAGCCACAGACTGCACCTGGCAGGTCATACAGATCAGTGTCTGTGGGCACAGACACAGTTCCTGTGCCTGGCAGGGGTGCTACGGACCATATCCGGTACTAAGCCAGACTGGGTACTGTCATCAGAAGCGGGAGTGTGTTGACTGGACACAGGTCCCTGTTGGGACTGTCCAGAGCCACGTGCACGTGGTCTCCTGGGGCGGTCCGATGACAGCACAGACCCAGCATTGCTGGGGCTGCTGCTGGCACTATAGGGGCATCCGCGGGCCTGTTGTCATCCCCGCTGACTGCCAGCTGCTGCTGTTGCTGGCATACGACCATGTCGACACTGCAACCATCCACCATTGCCCTGGCTCATGGACATGTGGTTGTGGAACTGCTGTAATATGTCCCCACAATGTCTGTCTATGACATCGGTGAAATTATGGATAGTATCCGCAATGTCACGCATACTGTCAGTCATGGCTGTGTGACATGCTCTCAGCTCCCTCAGACCCTGTCTGGTGTACCTTTCCATACGCGACTGTGCCTGCATGACAGCCCGAAACATAGCTGAGGTTGACAGACCTCTTTGGGCATGTCTGCCAGAGGCAGTGCGCCCACGGATGCTCCCACGAGAACCCATGGGCAACTGCCTGTGTGGTACCATCGCAGGACCTTGCCCATGGCTGCTGTGTGGGGAAGCATGCGCCACAGATACCACATTACCCTGGTCAATGCCCACTGTATCCTGTCCATCATCTAGGGACAATGGTGACATAGGATGTACTGGCAGGATGACTGTGCGCAATGATGGTGTTGACAGCTGTGTACTGTCAATTGGCTGACCAATGACGGACCCTGACACACCTTCCTGTGCCATTACACAGATATCATCATTATCAGTACCTGTGGCACCAGATTCAGGTTCCCTGCTGCAGGACACCAGAGCAGCACCAGAACCTGTGGGAGGAAGACAGGAAACACAGTTTACAATGTCTACACAATGTTACCAGTGATGCACTAATGCACACATGCACACGTGGACACATGCACACATGCACACATGCACACGTGGACACAGGCACACATGCACACATGTACACATGCACACATGGACACATGCACACATGCACACATGCACACATGCACACATGCACATGTGGACACGTGTACACATGGACACATGCACACATGCACACATGCACACGTGGACACAGGCACACATGCACACATGCACACATGGACACAGGCACACATGCACACATGCACACATGCACACGTGGACACAGGCACACATGCACACATGCACACCCCGCAGTATACACACAGAGCACTACTGAGTTACACTATTATTACTAGCACTATCAGGACTATTATAGGTATTGTTAAAACACACTCACCAGCATGGATGGGCTGCCTTGTTGTAACACCGGAGGGACCTGCAGAAATGAGGGGATTAATGTCAGTGGGCACAACTGTGCCATTGATACTGCATATGATACAGTGCAGTAGTACACCAGTTGCCTTTCACATGTCAGCTGCTGATATTGGCAATATCACACCTGCACAATTACATACTATGTTGACAGCTACATACCACGGACACACCTTACACATGCATAAACTAACAGTGTACAGAACAGTCAAGTGTACATATGGCATATTACCTGCATGCTCCATGTCGTGTTGCTGTGTGGATCCAGCTTCCATCATAATGCAGGTGTGTTGCTGTTGATGTTCCTGGGCTGGAGCCACAACACTTAGGAGTAGCCCCTCCAGTCTGGTGAGGGGGGTATGTGTGGCCACCCCACCTGCTGTGGTGACCTGTTGCCTGTGGATATCCGACGCACGCTGACGGACATTTCTGATTAAATCACTGCAGTGATGTCGTACCTGCTCATATGTCCTATTATGCGTGCCAATGTCATTTACCCTAAAGGACAAGGTCTTGCCACAGTGCAGCCCTCTCCTGCTGATTCTGGCTGGTGCGGGAAAACAGTATGTCATAATCCCGCACCAGGCTCTGGTGTATCTCTTCATCTTCAGCAGCAGAGTAGGCAGGATTTCGCTGACGCGCCATGTCCCTGAAAGAGAACACAAACAGGATATCAGCAAACTATCTCAGCAATATATGGCACACATACTATACATGATACTCAACTGTAGTGATATACTACTACTCCCATATGTAGCACGTGTGTGTCTCTTGGTGGATACACAAGTACATGGCCAGATATCAGTGCTAAGCCAACACCTGTGCAACAATACCTGCCACATTCCATACAACATAGTAGCAAGCCCCATGGGTCAGCACACCGAGACAGGTCCAATGCACAACCTCACTCTGGGGGTTCATACCAAGGTACTGTATGTGGAACGCCATCCACTAGTGTGATTTGGACACAAATTACTTGGCCTGGATATACATATCCCACCACCACCACCAGCACAGTAGACTACTTTGATATATATGTGGATAGACAAATATTCACTTGTTAGGACTGACATGGTATCCATGCAGCCCATTGGGCCAGTGGAAGCCACAACCCACAATGCTGACCCCTTTGCGAATGCTTCCCACGGACATCCCAAAGAATGCATGGAACATGCACACACATTTCTAACCCAGACCCTATGCACAAAGGTTAGGCAACCTGTCTGGTGGACCGCAGCCAAAGGCAAATTGTATAACGATAGAAGGAGGCTACTGCAGGACAGAGCAGATTCACATAAAGGGAAGGCATCTGTGGTCAGCCCTGGTAATAAGCTATGGCCTCTCATAACAACATCCACGGCCAACTCTGAGAGGGAAATGGCCACGGACACTATAGATAACCACAAGGCCTTCTTCAGTTATGTTAGACATATGGACCAAAAGCCTCAGATATGCTCTGAGTTACTACACACCTACTTAACATTCACTGAACACACAGATATTGGCAATATTCTGGCAGACAGGTTCAGTGCAAGTATCCCCCCTCCCTCTCCCCCACACTTAGAAATACTTATCACAGCTGAATGTAACCTCCCTATCATCTCAGATGTCCAGGTGAGGGCTGCCCTCAGCAAAGCAGAACACACAGCATCAATGTGACCTGATGATATCCCTGGATGTGTGCTACGTGAACTCCAAGAGGAGATACAACTGCATATAAGACTGATATTTAACCTTGGCCGTACTACGGGATATGTACCTGAACACTGACATACAGCAACAGTGGTCCCACTCCACTAAGGAGGCACCTCTACTGACCCTGGGAACTACCGCCTCATAAGCTTAACCAGCCTGGTCTGCAAAGCTATGGAATGATTCATTATGGGACGCATATACAGTGATATTGGGTACCTGCAGACATTTGATCCCACCCAGTTTGCCTTTGTGATGGGCTGATCCTGCCTTTTGAACCTGGTTGACCTTTTCAAAACAGTCACTACAGCCATTGATGAGGGCAAAGCAGTCCATACAGCCTACCTGGACTTGCCTAAGGCCTTCAACACAGTACTCCACTCAGGCATCATAGACAAGCTCATCAGCTTACATGTTACTACATATGTCACATGATGGGTTGCACACTGGTTGAACTACAGAATCCAAACTATCGATATTGCGGGAGCCATGTCAGACTCAAAGCCAGTCACATGTGGTATCCCACAGGGCTCTGTCCTAGGACCCCTCTTGTTTGGCATTAACTTCTCAGATGTGAAAGAAAACATGTGCAGGTTGTGGATGACAAAGTTCCCAGATGACTGCGAACTAAGCGCCATAGTCTTTACACCAGCTGACACACACATCCTACAGACAGGCCTCACTGAAACGTACAACTGGTGCCAGAATCATGGCCTAACACTGAATGACATATAATGTATAGTCATCCCCTTTGGGTGAAACTACGTGCACAGAACTTATCACATGGACATACCTATATATACAGACCAATGACACATATGGAGGGTTCACAGTATGTAGACTATTAACTTGTTACTTTACATTACCTGTGTTTGTCACAGCTGGTTGCATTACCGTTACTATAATTTCCTGCTGCTGCTAGCCCAGCTTGATACTGACACTGATGACAGCTTCAACTTAGTTTGTGTAACCTGTGTTTTTGTTTGTGTTCTTATTTTCTTTTTTTTTTTCTTTCTCTCTCTCTCTCTCTCTGTCTGCCTCGAGACTGTGCAATGAAAGTATTGCATGTGTGGAGTGGGAGTACAGGATGCTTTTGTAGGTATCTGCATAAGTCCATGTGATGGCCTCTGCACCAATTGTAAGCCAGCATTTGCTAATTGCATGCAGCCAGTTGTGTACTGATTGCAGTTCTCACTGTGATTTCAGGACAGTGCTATAAAAGGGTATGTGAGATAGGCATTGCCCTTTCAGATTGTAAGGGCGGGGACCATGCTGGTATGCTGTGGACACTGTTCTGTGAGTGTAAAGGTTAGTATCTCTCTCATGATTCAGGCTGTGTTGTAGATTCACATTTCTCCATTCATCTCTCCTGTTTCCTGTACTAAGTGTGTATGCACACTGACACCTACAACTATATATATATATATATATATATATATATATATATATATATATATATATATATATATAAATATACATACATTTATATATGTATATTAACTGACATTATTACCTACTAGCTACCAACTAGCATGGCTGTTTCAGTTCACACACTACTATTATAGAAATCCACTAGATTTGACAGTAAGTATACATGACATGTTTTGTGTACTACACATCCTATATTCCCTTTACATTCATTCCTACTATTACATGATATATTTATTTTAGCACACTGTTTTTGTATAACAGTCATGGCTTAGTGGTAGGTTATGCAGAGTACTGTTTCCAAGGTCCTGGGTTCGGGACTGACAGTGGGATTTTATTTTGCTTTTGAACTGACTACAGGACCTGTCAATCAGAGTGACTAAGGCACTTTTAAGCAGTTGTAACCGGGTTAGCGCTGGTTTGCGCGGAGCTCCCGCATGCGCACTGGCGTTCAGCTCCGCGCACACCCGCTTACAACCGCTTAACAGTGCTTACTCTGGCGCACACCCGCACTATTTTCTTTGAAAGAAATGAAAATGGGGAGACAGGAAAGTGGTGAAAAAGGGGTCACAAAGAGGGTAAGACAGTAGGGAAACAAACTTGGGTTTTGCAGCAGGGATGTAGGTAAGGCCCATAGCTGCACATTTCTTCATCAGCAACAGCTGTGCATATGTTTGTAATTTGGTGTGACATTTGAAATCTTCCACCCCTGAGAGAGGTGTCAGGACAACAATAATACTTGTTGTACAGCCAATTGTAATTGATAGTTTCCATGTCCAGTAGACATGTGTGCGGAATGGGCAGCTATGTATGGGGCGTAATTTTTTTGTGGGTACAGAGTGCCCTTTTTTGCAGGTGAGAGTGGTATGTCAGGTAAAGGAAGTCGGTATAGCTGGGGAGGTAGGTTGGGTAGGTTAACAGACAAGACAAACAAGACGCATACAGGGACAGTGTATGACACGTGTGGGGGGGTTACACAATTGACGGGGACAGATGTTTGTATATCCAGAGCCCATGAGCCCACAGATGGCAACAGTGGAACTGATATCCCCACCCATGGGCAATTGCCACTGTTCCTTCGCTGCTCAGGACGGGGCTGTGCTGGGGGCTGTGTAGGTTGGGCAACAGGCATGCCCGTAAGTTGTGCCACCTGTGCCTCAAGCTGGCGTAGGGGCCCAAGAACAGAGTCCCGGATCTCCCTACGCACCACAGTCCGGACGCTATGGAGGGTGAGTGGTGGTTCTCCTCCGGCCACACTTGCAGAGGGGGGACAGGCCCCATCCCCTGCAGCGCTTCCACCCGCAGGTGGCACAGGGCCACCAGAGGAGGGTCCAGACTGGGCACTAGTGCCAGGTGCACTCGCCAGCTGAGGTGGGAGAGGTGGGTCCACTGGAACCCGCCTTCCCTGTCGTCCTATGTTTTACATTATGTCATGACAGTTTGGGTTAGTAACATACAATACCATTCGCAATTAGTTGTAACAGCATGCATTAGTATTCCCATTAACCAAACACCCAGATATTCACACCATTGAACAGCGAGCATAACACATGCATAATTTGAACAGCAATACACAGTCCAACAACATGCAGAGTTGATTGATGGCAACAGGCCATCAGGTTTGGATGTATGAACAGGGCAGATGCATCAACGTACATGCAAATATTTATGACCCAACAGGACAAATGTTCAGGGGTGTTAATTGTGATTGCACATACCAATTTCACGTGGAATGGATTATATGTGGTTATAGGGTGGGGGTGAACAAAATATTATTAACACCTTCGAATACCAATACATATGCTGTACATTTCTAATAGCTGCAGATATATACACAGTACTGTTCTAACTACAGTTTCCTATATGATAACTACTTCAAGTTGGTGATAGGACTGTTACATCAATATACATTTTATTGTTATTCATACACGTTCATATCTGGCTTTGTTCAGCTACATCATCCTGCTACATTTGCTTTATATAGCTATAGACAACTGTGGATGTTTGGTATTTCAGACAATCATACTACCTGCATATTGCAGACTGAGAGCAACATATCCAGATTTTGGGATACACATTCCAGCTGCAGCAACACTTTGAACATATTTTGCAGTCTGGTTCTGCTTGTCACATTCATTTCATTCTGTACTGACTGCAGTATACTTTATTCAGGGGTTATTGCTACTTTATTGGTGGATTCATAACTCTTTCTCACACTCTCTCACTTGTTTTCATTTTACTATTCAGGATGGTACTTACTTCTAGGCTTTATTGATATGTTTTGCCTGTAGTTATTACAATCCTTTCCAGCAGTCTCACTTCTGTCATGTTTCAGTATTTCAACAGGGATATATTTCACACATGTGATTTGCTCATCTTCTGTAGCTGTACTTTTCAGCCTGCTGCAGGTTGTGTACTATTATATTGCAGGTGGGGCATCTTTATTTCAGACTTTATTTCAGACATTTTCATTTTTCTGTTTGGATTACAGACTGCAACACACTTTTGTAATCAAGCAAACACTCTTACACTGTTACTTGCACATTTTATTACTTAGTGACTACACTGCACTCTTTTGATAACTGTCATACTTTTATATTTCTTTACAGTTACTGGGAGAGGATTACTGACCTGCCTGGTGGCACAACCGCACCAGCCTATCGCCATAGGCTCTGCGGTTCACAGAACGGACACCTGCAGCTGTAATATAAATGAAGTAATATTGGAATACACATCTCCATAATATCAGCTAGTTTCATTTCTTACATACATAATTAAAAAAACTTACTCAGTAGTAGGGCGTTGGGCATTTGCCGGGCCTCCTGGATCCAAAGGTTCAATTGGTCCTGCTTACATCTCTTCAGGTCCGCATGGTGGTGACGGACCTGCTCACCAGTCCTTGGAATCCCTGTGGCACTGGTGAGATCATGAGCCAACCGGTCCCACGCCTCAGCCCTATATGCTCCCCACAGGACCTGGCCCTGCATGAGATGGGCCTCATGATTGTGGACTAGGAGCCAGACCATATATCTGGACTCCTCAATGCCCCACCTCTGTGCTCAAAAGCAACTACCTTCACCTACTCCTGACATTCTGGCTGCAAGTTAGTTCTACAATCGTTTATGCTGTGTATTCCCGCCTATGGGGCTTATATATGCCATTTTTCCCGCACTTATCTGTGATTGGCCATTTTGGAATTGTGTCAACTTCACAAAACCTGCTTTGTCATGCTCCACTTTCTATTCATTCCTATATATTTGCTATTACTGCATTTCTAAGTAGAGCTGTCATGGCTTAGTGGTTCAGTACCTTGACTATGGTGCATGGTATCCTGGGTTCGAACCTGGCCACTGCTTTTTATATTTTATGACAGGCTAGGGGGTGTGTCTGTGTAAAGGCAGTTTTGTTACAGATTGCTCAACGTTGCCCGTCGGTTAGCTTGTTGGCGTGGTGCGCAGCTCCGCGCAAATGGGTTACACTGGTTTACACCTCATTTGGCTGTCAGCACACATATTACGCTCAGCTCAGCTAGGGGCACACAGTTTCAGTGTGTTCGAACTCTGCTCAACCCCTGGCACTCATTTTGCACCTGGTAAACCACTACTCACCTTCGGACACTCATTTTACATCTGTTAAACCACTGATCACCCACGGGCAGATGCACTCACCTTGTTAAACTGTAGCTCAGCTCTAGGCACATCTGGCATTTTTTATTATTTTGTTATCTCACGTTTCTTCAAAATAAATGGCCTATGTCATTACATTTTACATAAAATATAATTTTATATGTGTACATAAATGTCAGGGACTTGTTTCATGCTTATTTCACTAAAAATAAAAATTGATGTTGTGGGGGCTCGAACCATGACTGCCTGCTCTTCAGCCAACATCTCTACTGCTACGCTATTGCTTTTTGGCTTACTTTGCATATTTAGTTCTTATATGCTTTTCCACTGACTGCTAGCTGTGGCTAAAAGCTGGGCACGCCCACGCAAACGAGCGAACTCACGGGCAAACATCTTTACAATTTAAAAAAATATATAACATGTTCATTTATATATTTTATGTTGATAGTCTGTGGGGGCATGTGTTGTGTTGTGTTTATTCACATTTCCATGGACTCTGTCGTGGGTGTTTACTTTGGGCACTTTTACTCTTCTGGGGGCGTGTCCGCTTGCAGGGCTCGGCCTACGGACACGCCCCCTACTGTCTTCCACGGACCATGTTAGCCTTAGGTGTGATTCAGCATGCCCTCATGCATATGCATGACATGCTGACGTCACACCGTTTAACTGCAGCCTCCGTGTAAGCCTTGTATCTCTTACATGGAGGCTTCGTGAATCCTGCCCAGTGTGTCTGCTCAGCGTTTATGTATGTGTTCACTTTGATTATGAATCCACCTGCATTTGTTTAATTTTATCTCAGTTGAACCAACAGATGCTATCCACCTTTCTATTGCTAGAATAGCAGAAATTGCTTCTTAAATCTAGTACATTTTTCTTTTTTTTCTAAAACAAGAAACATCTTTATTAAATTAGCACATATGACATAGGCAATCTTTTTAGTTAAACAACAACAGGGAAAAGGGGAGTGACAGTCTAGTCTTATCTTTCTGTTACTCATATTGTGTCTGCGTACATTCATGTGTATCTTATCACAGTAGTCCAAAACAGTGGCTTTATTTATATATTTATTGCATTAATTGATTGATTCATTGACTGATTATTAGAAGATTATTAGAACCCAGATTACGATGCAATATTATATATATATATATATATATATATATATATATATATATATATATATATATATATATAAATGGATGTTAGGTTCTTTACCTTTAATAGTAAAAATACTGTGACGACCCTCCACTGGACCAGTAATCAAGGAGCCTCAATCCTCACCACCGGCAGGATGACAAATGCAAACACAGTATTTCCAGATGCATCTCTCTGCGTCAAGTGCAATTTCCCTTAAGAGCACACAGAGACCACAGTCAGTCTTGGGCTGGTTTCTCCCTCTTCCCCAGTAAGACTCCCCACTGGCACCGCTATAGAGTTGAGATCTCAGATGAGTGACCAAGCCAAGACCTCCAGCACCTCTCTGTCCAACCAGTGTTTCATGTCCCTGCCCAAGTAGCTGACACACACACACACACACACACACACACACACACACACACACACACACACACACACACACACACACACACATTCTTTGAGGTTTGATTTACACACACACAAACACACACCTGGGTAAGGCTGGAACAAGTTTACTAGCTATGCTCCCTTCTGCCCAGACTATAAAGTAGTTTCTACTGCCACCAGTCACTCCTTGATAGCTACTTTAAGACCCGTAACAAAGGGTGACCAACTTTACTGTGTAATATTAATATTAATATAAATGGTAGTTTGACCAAGAGCAAGGCTATTAGGAGTGGCCCACTCTGTGTCATGAAATATATATGCAAGTACTTTCAAAACTTAAATATCTCTATACAGATCGGCCATAAAGAAATGACCAAGCCAAGACCTCCAGCACCCTCTCTGTCCAACCAGTGCTTCATGTCCCTGCCCAAGTAGCTGACACACACACAGTCTTTGAGGTTTGATTTATACACACACAGCACACACCTGTGAAAGGCTGGCACAGGTTTACTAACTATGCTCCCTTCTGCCCAGACTATAAGGTAGTTTCTACTGCCACCAGTCCCTCCTCAACAGCTACTTTATGGCCCTTAGCAAAGGGTGACCAATTTCACTGTGTAATATTAATATTAATACAAATGGTAGTTTGACCAAGAGCAAGGTTATTAGGAGTGGCCCACTCTGTGTCATGAATATATATGGAAGTACTCTCAAAACTTAAATATCTCTATACAGATCAGCCACAGTGAAATGTTTAAATATATTTAATAATAAATAATAAAATAACATGACAATACTAAATATATATTCACAGTGACATAAGAGTTCAAAACCACAGGAAATATTTGAAATAACATTGCAGTACAGGCTCAAACAAATAAAGAAAAACATCTAAACTAAGCTTTACTATATTCCTGACTGTATATCTAAGAGAGTTATACTGTTCCCTATAGAGCAAGGCAGATGTGGTGTATGGTTCTTGTCAGGTCCAAGACCAAATACAGAATGCTCTGTCTCACAAAGAGACTTCTCAAATTAATATCTAAAATATTACTGCTGGGATAGCTTGCAGAATGACATCATTTCTCATCCTCTTAACTTCTAGTTCCCAGGCCAAAACCTCCGTTGCTAGAAATTGGCAGCATTTAGCATCTACCTGTAAAATATACAGGCAATGGCTTTTGCTCAGATCTTTGTTAGATGCTAGAAGTTATAAAATAATTGCATTTCTTCATGCTTCAAAAGTAGCAATTAGTTCACTCCAAGGACACTATGGAAATCTTTCTAGTACAGACTTTGTGTCTCTAGCTGTATTGAAAACTTGAGAGATAGCATCTTTATTGCATAGCCTATAAAGTAATTTAATTTCAGATATTTTTTCTAAAGTTTGCTAGACTGAGGTTACCCTCCATTTCCTCTGTTAAGCATATACATTTAAACAGTTACAACAGTGCATGTACATTTCTGTTCTCTTCCAGTAGTGCACACTGTGGTTACATTTTAAACACAGCACTTTTCAAATACGTTTTCATCACAGACATCTGTACAAACAGTTTGATATACACGACATACAGTTCTAATGCATTTGTAACACAAACATCTTACATGAGTCATTTCTATATTCACCAATGACATATCATTATTGTCATAATTCCAGCTAGCTGTGCTGGCAGTATCTCCTTTTGTCACAAATACAAAGAAAAAACTTCTTGTTTCAGGAATTAGTAAGGACGAGATGGAAGGATGGTGTGTTATTCTGTTGTTCTATTCTGTGATTCTTTCTTTCTTATTCCATTTACATGTGACTGTAAATTCACATGCACATTTTGGTAGTCTTGTTTCCTTTTCAAGAAAAGGTTTTTGTATTATGGTAGTAATACTTTATCTGAAAACTACTAAAAGGGTTGTAACAAAGGCATTTTGCAACATTACCAGTGAGGTGGCTGATGATATGTGATGTAGGAAGAATGCCACTATACTGCCATAGTTGCATATTGGCACTTTGGAACTTAAATATATACTTGAAAGATGTCCCAGTGATATATATTTGTCTGAAAACAACAGCCACAAAGCATTCATCTGCCAAATGTGGGCATCACAGTCATCCTAATATACTCTGCTTTCAGGATACATTCATGACCATATCATCTGTGGTATAAAACGCTTGGTGCCGATGGATGTGAAGTATACAGTGTGGTTTAGGTGCCTTCTTCTTATATAGAATGATTATATAGTGGTTCACTAGTTTTGGGGTTTATCAAGGAATGAGGTGTACCTCTTCATGGGCAATAGCAGCATGCATGTGAAGATTATACTCAGTAGCCTTAACAAAGATACATGTGATATGCCAAGACTATTACCTGTAGGCCCCAGTAAAGTACCTGTGGTAAGGATGCAAAGGACAGCTGAAAACAAGGTTTCAAAAGAAATTAATTATATATGTTGTCAATATTATGTTAGATCAATGCAATGTATGTCACAAATGGTGTGCAAGATGGGAGACTACTGAAATTTTAAGGGTCATAACTGTGATCCTTGGAAGGGCAGTGTACAAACAGTGTGAGATCACAGTGTTCCCCTACTTAGAGGTACAGTTAGTAACAATAAATAGCAATCCCTCCTTCAGGGAAGAGGAACAGGTGGCACCCTCCTCCCCCACAGCAGTGTCATAAAGGTGTAACAGTAAGGTTTTTGATTTTTTTCTTTGAGTCACAGTTTATTTTTCATATGTTTATGACCTGCAGTTTTGGCCCTTGTACTTGTAATGGGGAACTGAACATGATAACTGTATGACTGCTCTGCTAGCTGGCTTTGTGTTATTTGCAGTTGACATCAAATAGCTGAATTAGCCAAATGCATGAGAGCTTCACTTGTTTTTATTGTTTTTATTGTGTGCGCTACATTCACTGCACATATCACATCTCTCATATGTTCACTGCACATATCACATCTCTCATATGTTCACTGCACATATCACATCTCTCACACTTTCAGTGCATATGTCACATCTCTCCCATCATTCCTACTTCATCAGCTATCTGCTCCTGTTTGCCACCGCATTTGAATGTGCTCTGCTTTAACTATATAATGCATAACACCAGTTTACACAACTCAAGAAACATACACAGTCACAATAATATAATATTTTGGTTCCATTATGGTATGTCTCAGTAACATTACTGTATTTTTTTAATATATATGTATTAGGTCAATTATGGAATATTTTTTCATATTTCTGCATCTGCACAGATTGACGCATTTACAAAGCTTCATTCCAAACCACATAATGTTATACTTTTACAAACCTTTTTTCATTGATTTTTGCACCATACATGTTGCCATTTAAACATATGTACTAGATGACGTAAGATTCTTTACCTTACCTTGCATGCATGGCCTATTAGCATGAGAAAAAAGCTTGAGGACTTTAGATTTCATGGCACAAAACAAACAAGAATAATAATAGAGGTTCAAGTCCAATTTAAGTATTGAATCTATTAAACCATTACCCCCAAATTGGTTTATTTCAGTAAAAAATAACACCTGAATGCAGAAGGGTGTACCTCCATCCCCCCATCATGCACATGCCTTTAGTCCTCAGCCCTCCATATCTAACATAACATAACATAACATAATATAACATAACATAACATAACATATAACATAACATAACATAACATAACATAACATAATATAATATAACTTAACATAACATAACATCTGTAATGGCTGTACAGCTTCAGGCAAGTCTCTAAACTTCAGTGGCATGCACCCTTGATTGATCATAGCTCACTGAACTTGTAACATGATTTGTATAAGTGTACAGATGATAATAGGCAAAGGTCTACAGAAAATTATATCCACATAAATCCTTATTTGTACCTGTGTGATATTATCTTACATCTGCTTCCCATGCAATTGTAATAATAAACCCCTTTTCAAAGGCATGTAATGAGTAGATTCCCTTAGCCACTGTGCAGCCAGTGGTGATGGATGCTACCTGCCCACCTTCTCATCTTCTGTCCTGTATCAGTGCCTGGTAACTCTAAATATCCCCAGTAATTAAGTATGATAAAGGTTATTGTCTAATTATTCTTACCTCCTTCTGCAAACTCAGTTATTAGAGCCCCTGGTTGATAAATTATCAGGGACTAGAGTCCCAGGAATTCTGCTGCATGAATGTCAGTGACTCCTGTCTCTTACCTCTTTCCTCCATACATCCACTAAGCCTTCACCTACTCTGTTGGTTAACAGAATAACTCCTACCCATATAAGTTGCTAATAGAAAAAGGCACGCTGTCCCTGCACTAGTCCCAGTGGTAATCAAGGCAACCCACAACTTCTCTATCTTCCATCATGCTGGCAAATGCAACAATTCTTGCTAACACTTCACTCATACAGATGACAGTAGATGTATTATTTACATGTTCAGGTCCCAACAGGTTGTACTAGCATATCTGCATGCTGCATAGTGTCTTAAGAGGAGATATGCCCAGAATGCATACTAACCAACTCTGCACAAAAGGATGTGCACCACTGTATAACATCAAAAAAAGTTACTGACCTGTATTTGTATGTCTCATAACACTAGAGTTAATATGAAGAATAGCCTCGATATGGGGTGATGGAATTTTCCTAGATTCCCCTTCATTATAGAAGTTTCACTTCTAACACGCGTGGTGACAACATGCACATTTTCTTTGTTTCCTGATTTTTATCCAGGTTAATTTACTTTGTTTCATTTTCTAGGCCTTTAGATAGTGCAGATTAGTTGTAAAGCTCAATTGCAATTTAAAATTTGCACACACAAATACTTAGTAGCTTGTAATAGACTACTTACAGTAGCATTTTCAGCACTGACAAGAAACTGTTGTCAGAGTCGTTGCCAGATTGTGAAGCTGACTCATTTGACAATGAGATTTGTCAAACGGGAGAAGATCTGACATATATGCACAGGCAAGGATAAATGCAAAACATTTGAAGAGTTCAGAGGATCCACTCAAATATCTTATTGTGAGAGGTGGGAGGAAACCAGAATACCTAGAGAAAGCCCATGCACACACCTGGCGAACCTATGAATTCTACCCTGAGTATGTAAAGTGTAATAGTAAAGTGCAGTGGTTTAATTGCTACAAATATATATTTTGTTTCATAATAAATCCAGTAGTATGTACCCATAGATGGTGAACCTGTCAGAAAAAGATGGTGCACAAAAAAAAAAAAAAACGGTACACAAATGTGGTTATTTAACATTATTCATGGCAAGAGTAAAGCAAGGCTTCACTTCATTAAGAAAACACAAAAGGTGCACCAAAAGGGCTCTTAAAACTTAATAAATTTAATTGGGCAGTTCTAGGTTGTGCATACGGAGCACCACTCATTACCCTGCAGTAACTATCACATGACATGTATGACATGGATTATGGTTACGCATAAGAGAATGCAGTGTATGTAGTCAATATTCTGATCACAGTAATGTAGATAGCATGAGTACAGATAAATGCACGTTACTATAGTCACAGTATTCTGAACTTAACTAAAAAATATAGCCATATCTGGAATTTTCCCTATCATTAAGGCATCTGAATAAGGTATATACATGTGAAAGGATGTGTGTGTGTGTGTGTGTGTGTGTGTGTGTGTGTGTGTGTGTGTGTGTGTGTGTGTGTGTGTGTGTGTGTGTGTGTGTTTGTGTGTGTACTAAGAAAGGTAGGAAAAAATTTACTTTATCACTTTTGAATGATTGATATTTTTGAATAAGTATGCATTTAACTACCATAAAAATAGAAAAATGACATATAATATTATTACTGTATGAATGTGTGTGTGTGTGTGTGTGTGTGTGTGTGTGTGTGTGTGTGTGTGTGTGTAAAATGTATGTGGAATCACTCACTTGCTTTCACTCTTCACTCTTCACTGTCAGTACATGTGTGTGTGTGTGTGTGTGTGTGTGTGTGTGTGTGTGTGTGTGTGTGTGTGTGTGTGTACTAAGAAAGGTAGGAAAAAATTTACTTTATCACTTTTGAATGATTGATATTTTTGAATAAGTATGCATTTAACTACCATAAAAATAGAAAAATGGCATATAATATTATTACTGTATGAATGTGCATACATGAAAACACATGTACACAAGCATGCACATACACAAATTTTCCACTTCGGCTATGACTCATCAAGTTACGATGCAGCAAGGAATCGACTCACTCAACACAATTTGTCAGAAAATCAACCTGGAGAAAAAATATTTGTAAGCATTACTTTTAGGAAACAAGCCCACCCCCCATATACTTCATGTGGGAACCCCACAAACCACCAAAGTTATATATACCAACTCTATGATTGCACAACCATGAGAAGTGAGAAATCTTATAAAGAATGGAAGAAAGGGAATCACTGGGGTGTATACATAAGAACCATGCCAGAAGTGATTTCCCATGGTACGCAGTGATTGGGGAGTTCACCTAGGCTGAGTTATGCTAGGACATTTGTTTTTTTTTTCACACAGTTTGCATCTAATGAGCAGTCAATCAGCTGAATTTACTAATACATGGATGAATATAAAACAAAATAATGCATAAGGCATTTTTTTAATATTTACAAAGAGTGCCCCTTTAATTCTTAAAACTTCGTTATGAGCAATACTATTTAGCCAATAGTGACTTTAGAGCCACACTTCCTAAAATATGAGCATTTTGACATAGAAAAATAGTCTGAAAAAGATGGAAAGTAAAGCTGTTTCTCCAAATTGCATTGAACTCATATTAGTCATTAGTTGTTTTGTAAGATTTCAACATGTCAAAAAATCCTTTGCCTTGTTATTGTTCTGTTTTAATAACAGCATTTGCAGTGAATTATATCAGATGGAGGAGATGTACTTTATAACTCTTCAGAGAATGGTCTCGCTTCTGATTACATCACATTCCATTTTTTTTTACATTTCATCCTTATCTACTGCCAAAAGATGATTTTGGAACAAGTTTGCATTCAACATATCTTGTATTATAGAACCCAATAATTCTAGTAGGATGCACTGGATATGAAAAGGATGCAAGACTAAAATCTAAACAGTCATTTACTAATAGCTATACAACCATATCTCTAAAATTCTCAGATGATGTTATTGCAAAATGCAAGAAGGAAAATATTGGTTTGTCTTTCCTGCAGGTCTCCATTTCATACTCAGGGCAAATACTTACATTTTATTTAAAAATGCATCCAAATTTAATCTTCCTAATGCTTCCTTTTACAGTGTCGCTTGTGAACCTTTCTTCCCTAGTACCAAATCTGAGTGAAGGAGTGATTTAGATGACATTTTATGGCATTATATAGAGTAGAGCTTAATATTGCTTACATAATACAAATGTATTTTCTCTACCTTTTTATTGTACAATGTAAAAATCCGTATATTATTTAGACTAGGTATAATTTTCTGTATGTGTCTTGCACCATGGTGGCCATGTTATAGTTGAAAAGGGTCTGTCAACCAGTTCACTTACCCAGTAATCAAACCTAAATAAACAAGCAAACAAATAAATAAAATAAATTACACAAAAGATACGTGTACTGGTAAGTGTAATAAAGATAAAAAAAGCATATTTGACTCAAATAGGTAGGCTTGTTTTTCTGACTGTGGTAATTTCCGTGATGTTCACAGGAAAAATATTAACATCACAACAACATGGTCAGAGTTTCACAAATTGGAAGTATAAGAGCCTAGATATAGAAATGATTGTAGCAGGATTGCTCAGTGATTTAGGCTAAATCAAAGTACTACAGCAGTAAGAAGGCTATAGTCCACAGTGCTACACCTTTCTTGTGCAAAGGCGACATCCTAATTAAGTATGTGGACATACCTAGTACTTTTCAGCTGGATAGGCATATCTCTACTACACCATTTAGAAAACAAAGCAATCAAAGTGTCACTTGTCATTTGATGGCATGCAGCTATTCATTCCTATAGCAGGACATAGGGCAGGATTCACGATGGCTTGCACGGAGTCTAAGAGTCGTGTAAGACTCCATGCAGCCATCGCGATCCAGGAACAGCCCGAAATCCCGTGTAAGAGGCAAGCTAAAACGTCTCTTACATGGGCAGGACGTGGATATGCTAATTACCTCACTTGCAGCCGAAAGGCATGCAAATGAGGTAGATTAGCGATCCACGAAGCTGAAACCAGCCCGTGTAAGAGTCGTGTTAGGTGCAGAAATGTACTCAGTTGACAACTGAGTACGTTACTGCAAATAACACAATGGAGCCATGACAGCTCCAAATAAAGTGTGCATATGTAGCAGGCAGCACGCCAGTGGCCAAATATGTGGCCATTGGCACAGTAACCCGATGCAAACTTGAAATAAAATAATTTTTTTGGCGATCGGCGATGTTTAAACGCAGCGCAGCCCCGCGCAAACGGGCTACTCTAAATAAGACATAAAAATAAAGGTTTGAAACCCACAAATGTGGGTTTTATGTAATGCATGGATTTGCAATGCAGGGACTAACAGACCAAAAACAACATGGCCACCGTCTAGTGGTTGCTAAGGGGGAAGCTGAGTGTAAGACATGTAACTAAGCATTAGTAGGCAATCCTATGTAAATGAGTGGTAGGATAGTGAATCACACTGTCACATAGCAAATGAGCACATTCCGTGTAGTGTAAGAGTTAGATAAGGGGGAGTAACAGAGTAGGAGATAGGTGACATCACAGGGGGAATGTCAGGAAGAAATCAAGCTCATTGGAGCAAAGTGGTATGTGAAAGATGCCAATCACACAGCATAAAAAGAGGAGTGTCAACAGATAAGCATGGGAAAGTCAAGAAATGGAAGGTGTACACTTTGGCCAACACCAAAGTTTCTTGCTGTGCGTGCATTGTGCGTGTGCGCACTGAGAGGCGCGAGTAAGACAGAGTGCGCGCGTGTAAGGCAGAGTAAGCATGTAGGAGCCTGTGTAAAGATCTATAAACCTGTTTGCACTGGTGTGCACGCGTTTTAACCCGAATAAGCAGATTCTAGTCCGTGTAAGCATGTGTGCGCGTGTGGTAGCCACTGTGAGCGTGTTTTCACTGGTATGCGCGCTGCTCCCCCCTGAGGATACAGAGAGGAAAAAGGAAGAAGAAGAAATGGTAGGAAGCTAGCAGGGAATACTGGTAGAGCTAGCAGGTGAAAACAATTAGAAGCAGGCAATTACACAGGCAGAATACTAGCCCAGCCCAGCACTTAAAACACTGCAAACAGCATTGCAGTATGTTTCTCTCAAGAGACACTGCAAGACAGGAGTAAGCTAGTAGAAGTGAAAACTGAAAAAGCTGCACTCAGACCAAACATGCTAGGGGCTGCCATAGCAGTTATAAGGAGGCATAGGAGACTTGCTGAGGGTGGTGACAATGCAAATGCTGCCAGACAATCCACAGTGAGGAGGCGGAGAAGAGTGTACAGGCCCAGGGTCACCTACCAGGGGTTACATGAGCTGGAGATAGTGGAGCGCTATAGAGTTGACAGAGACCTCCTGCAGCAAATTGTTGAGCTGTGCAGGCCACACCTCACACACAGAACCAACAGAGGGGAACCCATCCCAGTGGAAACCAAGGTATGTGTTGGCCTAAGAATACTAGCAACAGGTACCTTCCAGAGACCAACTGGTGATATGATGGGGATATCACAGGCATCAGCCTCCAGGGTACTGCACCAGTTCCTGGATGCCATGTCAGCACATGTCGGTGAGCATGTATATTTCCCCAATTCCCGTGAGGTATTGGCCAGCAATATGCATCTCTTCCATCAAATAGCGGAATACCCTGAGGTAGTGGGTGCAATAGACTTCACGCACATACGCATCAAAGCACCAGCCGGTGAGCGGGGTAGGGCCTACATTAACCACAAGGGCTTCCCCTCCATCAACTGCCAGGTCATGTGTGATTCCCATATCTAGCATTTGACGCAGCTGTACCAGACATTTGCCAATGGGGACATCCCACATGGTCACCTAGTGGGGGATGCTGGATATGCACTGGAGCCGTGGCTGATGACACCCATCAGAAACGCACACACACCTGAACAAGAACGCCATAATGAGGCACACGCACAAACACGTAATGTAATAGAGCGTGTGTTTGGGCTGCTCAAGTTACGGTTCCGGTGCCTGGACACATCTGGTGGAGCCTTGCAGTACTCACCAACTACATGTACCCAAATTGTCATTGTATGTGCTATGCTACATAATATGATTCTGCAAAAACAGCTGCAGCAGGACCAGCATAGGGTCGGGACAAACAGCCCCCCACCATTGCCAAGGCCATCACAGGCAGAGCGTCACTCGGAGGAGGAGCAACTTGAGCCTGCCCCAGTAGGCAGAAGGAGGCATGCCCAGTATGCCCTGGCCTTGGCAAAGAGGCAACGCATAGCACATACACTGGCTCAGTAGGAACCATGGGAATGATACCCCTCTCTGACTCACTCATATAGTAACAGGGATGCCTAACATGACACAACCTGCTCTCAAACATGTACAGGGAGTGTAGTATGTGCATCCAACAGAGGCAGCCCTGCAGCACCACCTGAGGCATGATTGCCCATGTGTTAAGCAATGTAACACCATCTAGTATATGCAAACATTAAGACCCTGCCTACCATCTCACCCTTACCAAGCATGATGCCACACTATGAAGACAAGAATATCAAGTACAATAATTGGCTGAAGTCTTGCTGTTAGCAAGGGGGAACAAGTGGCTGACAGCCTGGGATGACATGCTGAGCAATACATGATGCCCCACCAGCTAGGGATGGCACGCACCCAGAACACCTGGCTGTGTGGATACTGGCAAAGGCTGTTGTCACCCCCACTGTGCCTTGAATAGGTAAAGCTGGAAACACAAACACACCACCATAGGTAGCACAAGTGATAACAACCTGGACATAATGCTACCCAATGCCAGAAGTCTAACCTGCAAGGTGCATGCAGACCAAACCCACCACAGCATGGAGAATGGTAATATCCGTTCTGTAACAGAAACCTGGGTCAAGGCCCAGAAGAGCACCCTAATACTACCAGGTTATGCCTCATACCATGCTCTACAGCTCCAAAACATGGAACACACTACAATAGGAGTGTGGCTATCAGTAATTGTCAAGGATAACCACACCCCCAGGTTGGTACTACAGCAAGAAGCAGCATGGACTATCCATGGGCAAGTAACAGTGGCTCAAACTGCATCCCTGTTTGCAGCCTAAAACAGACCACACTCACAAACCCAGGAACCCCAGCCAGCCTTCCTGAAGAAACTGCAGAGTATGAATGTCTCAACAAATACCAAACAAGGCACACACAAAGTATGACATAGGTGGCAATCCATTATGTATGGAAGAAGTAATCAGGGACCAAGGGACACAAGTGGATGGTAACCCATCATGTAGCACTCACATTGCCAAGGTGGCCAGGAAGACCTGCTATATTGCCCACCTTAATATGAAAGGATGCACATGTAGATCAAGCGAGGTCACTGTGCCCCCATACTCTTCCCGTATCAGGCCCATATGTGACAACAATGCCTCAGTTCGGATGTACCTTACCTTACACCTGCAGCAGTTAGAAAGACCCCAAATGTACCTCACCAACAGAATAAAGGGTCCAAACATTTGACATCTGCAGCCTGGCTGAAGAAACCACAGCCCAATTCACAAGCATACTGCCCAGTCAGAGGCGATGTATGCCTGATGTACAAGGCCATGTCAAATCCAGAATGAATGGACATGCTCCACTGCAGAAACCCGAAATCCAGCAAAGACACCACAGTGAGATATCTGAACCTCCACACATAGATAAATAGGATGTGCTGGAGGGACAGATCCATAGCCCAGAGGCTCCTTACACTCTGGAACAGAATCCCAGTCCATGATAGGCTGAGCTCCACACTCATACTCAACAAGAGAAATCTGGTGAAGTGCATGGGAGATAGTAGGTGTGCACTGGGGGCCATCCCTGTGTCACATCTAGTGAAGTAAACCCTACATGGGCATAATATGCACATTGCAAGGGGTGTTGAAACTCACACACAGTCTGTCCATGCTCAAACAAGGTCAGGGCAGATAGCCTAGTATGAACCTATGAACCTATGACAATACAAATTGTGCAGGACACAAAGGATTATCACACAGCTGTCCTACCTGATGGTAGGAACCATGGTGATAATCTACAGATATGCTCTGCAGTACTCTAATATCACAAACAATACACCAAACCCACACACATTGCCAACATCCTACCTAACAGATTCTTTGCAAACTCCCCACCAGCACCTAACTGCCAAATATCTATCCCAGCAGAGTGCTGGCCCCCTGACATTGCAGATGCTGAGGTAACAGCCAGCATCTACAAAGCACACCACACAGCATCAATGGTACCAGATGGTGTCCTGGGTTGTGTCCAACAAGTACTGTGAGAAGATTGGAACACCAAATAGCACTACTGCGCACTATCAGTCTTACCACAGGATATGTACCCAAAGAGCAGTGTACAGCAACAGTGGTCCCTCACCACAAAGGTGGTGCCTGAATGGATACTGCAAACTATCACCCCTCAACCCTGACTATGTAGGTTGGCAAAATAATGGAGAGGATGATCATGGATCCCGGGAATAACGAGATTGGGTACCTACAGACATTGGACCCTACCCAGTGTGGCTGTCATAGGGCAGATCCTGCCCCTTACACATGTCTGACTCATGTGAAATGTGAACCAAGGCCATTGATGTGGGGAATGTGGATCACACAGCCTATCTGGACCTTGCTAAACCCTTCCATACAATACCCTAGTTGGTCAGTACAGACAAGCTCACCAGCCTAACTATAAACCCCTATCCAAGTAGATGGGTTGCAAACCAGCTCAAGGACAGAACTGACCTGGTCAGACATGCTGCAGCCATGTCAGACTGAAAACCAGGTACAACTGGCATTCCACAAGGCATGGTCCTGGGACCTCTCTTGTATGCTATATATGTCACATAGGTACAGGCCAACATGGAAGGACTCTGTCTGAACAAGTTTGCAGAAGACTACAAACTGCCCACCATAACGGACCCTCCAGCTGACACAAGCAACCTACAAAAGGCACACATAGAAACAGACAAGTGGTGCCACAGCCATGTCAACAAGCTAAATGCAGAATAGTGTATAGTCATCCCCTGTGGAAACACAGTACATGGCCAGAAATTACCACATAGGTGTTAACCCAGTAAGTACTTCAGGAGCAATAAGAGACCTGGGGACACAAGGTGATAGATATCCTGCATGTGACAACCATGTGTCTGTAGTGGTTACAGAAACATACCATATACCCACCTAATCATGAAGGTAAGCACAGCTAGGTCAGGGTAGGTCAATGTGCCTCTCCAGTCATCCATCAGCAGCCTCACAATTGTGTACAATGGCCCTTCAGGGATGTACCTTAGCAGACACCTGCATCAACTGGAAAGACCCCACAAATACCCCACCAGGAGGATCACAGAGCTGTAACAGATGCCATGTGTCGCCTGATTAAACAAACTGCAGCTCCACACAGTGCCATACCACCTGGCTGGAGGTGAACTGTGCCTGATGTATAAAGCCATGACCAAGCTGGTATCAATGGACATTTGGCACCATGTAAAATCTGAATGCTGGTGACCTATGCAGCTGACAGGCCTGAACCCCAGCACAGACAAACAGGACATGCTGTACCGATTGGTCCATAACCCAGAAGGTCACTCCACTCACGACTAAACTCCCAGTGCAGGTTATCCAGGGAGTCCCTCACTGACTGTCATCCAGAGGAATCATGATGACTGGATGGGAGATGGTAGGTGTACCCTGGATATCACCTGTATGTCACGGGTAGACAGAGGCACAGCACACTAACCTTGACATATGTCATGGCAAACACCAGTAAATGTGTGTTTAAGGACAAACACTCTCTGACTAGCATTACAAATGGACTAGGGCACATGGCCATTGTCTGTCACTATCCACACAAGTTGTGGAATACATTAACAATGTCAGACAATCATGTACTATGCTGTCCATATCTGAACAAAATGCAACATGGTCATATCTGCACAACTGGCCCTCAACCAGTCTGGTGTGCTCACTATAAATTTTACAAGCAGAGATAAGACTGAAACTGATGATACTGTCCACCACAGTGAAAGTACTGCACCAGTACACTATACGACAATACACTGTTTGGTCAGTAGGAAAGGATGCTGACAACTGCATGCAAACTATCCCATGGCGACCCTGCAGGCACAGCATAATGCCTGTTAGGTTCAGACAAAAAGCAGTTGGGCAGTAAGAACACAACCTGATGTCCAACACTCAACTGTACATGTGAAATATAGATGACATCCACACACAAACACAAATGTGGTGGACCACAGATCCCAACATAAGGAAAGTTCACACTGGGCATGCTCGCACACTTAGATAAATGAGACGTGTCAGTCAAGAAGCCATAGAAATTGTGAACTGGGCATGCTCACACACTTAGGCCATGTCACAGTTCAGCAGTTGCACACACATATCTGGCATTTGTATGTGTTAACACAGGAACCTCCCACAATACAGAAATCTGCCCAGTGCACACAGTGAAATTACAACAGAGACATAAGTAAAGTACTGGATCCCACTCATATGCAAACATCTTCCACAGTACACAAGTTGTTCATAGAGATAGGGAAAGCTATGGCAATAAAGACCCACAAACAGTATATGAGCAACAGATACTTGCATCTGACAGGTAAACATATGGCCGTAGAGTGCAATACTAGGCTGTTGTCCCTAGGGAATACAGAAGGCTATCCACAGTGTATTTGGCGTCTGCCTCCACAATACAGTAGGCCACTGTGCCTGTGTAAAGTTAATGCATAGATATGCTCTCCCCTGTACTGATGGATAGTAACAGATGTACATACCTCTTCATACATAATGATGTCAGCACACTATACATATGTCAGGAGCACAAATGATACCCAGTAATTTGAATAGTGCGCTCTGCTACTGCGTCTCTCACAAGTGTCATAACATAGTTAGGTAGGGGTTTGAATTCTGCAAATGCTCAGTGTGTGTGTGAATGTGTGGGGGGAGTAGTGTGTGTGAAATTCCATGTGTAAGAGAAATGTTCCTTTTGGCAACTAGTACAACACAACACATGCTGCATATTCCACTGTCTAAACACTGATGATGTCAGCACCCTATAAGTACAGCAGGAGAAAGGAAGCCTCCTAGTAATGCAAATAGTGAGGTCTGCTACTGCGTCTCTCACAAGTGTCATAACATAGTTAGGTAGGGGTTTGAACCCTGCAAGTGCTCATTGTGTGTATGACTGTGTGGGGGGGGGGAGTAGTGTGTGTGCAATTCTATGTCTAAGAAAAATGTCCCTTTTGGCAACTATTACAACACAACACATGCTGCATATTCCACTATCTAAACACTGATGATGTCAGCACCCTATAAGTACAGCAGGAGGAAACAAGCCTCCCAGTAATGCAAATAGCACACTCTGCTACTGCGTCTCTCACAAGTGACATAACTTAGTTAGAAAGGGGTTTGTATCCTACAAACGCCACGTGTGTTTTTGTCACACAGTTTGTCCATGTGTGTGGGGTGTTGTTGCCAATATTGCACGACATACATTATATCAGTAATGTCAATGCACACATGATGTATGTATGTGCCACCTAGACATATGTACCTGTGAACTTCAATAGTTCCCATGTCCGAAGCCTGCCTCATGTGAATACATGGAATATGCATTAGACAACTGTATGACTGTGGTGTTCTGTGCAGGGGCTGCATGTGGTATGTGAATATACAGTGTGAGTTGTAGATGGTGTCATCCCACCAGCGAGGGATACACGACTGGTCTGGAGCATATAGTCCACATGTTGGTGATGAACAGGTGCAGCATGTTGTCACTCTTGTGGGAGTGGTAACAAGTTGTTCCATAGCAATGCAGGGAATAAATGCTAAGAACCCTTCAGATAGGGTCTTGGAGCTAGAGTAATGCTCACACTCTATGTTTGGGTAGTTGCAGTCCACCCATATAATGGTGTTTGTAGAGACCGTCATATTCCCAGTGTTGTCAGGAAGGCCAAGTGGGTTTCCTGGGTATGGGAGGGTGGTGTGTGCCAGGCTATGAACCTGAAGGCAGTCTAACCCACTGTTAGTTGCACATGGATAGGCTCTGATGCTTTGTCCTGTGCCACCAACCTGGGTGTGTGTATATCTGAGGTGCCTTTGGATACATCCCCCCTGTTCTGGTTTGGTGCATGTGTAGGGGACGACAAGCATGGTATGAGGTATGACCTGGCAGTGATGGTGTGCACCTAAGAGCCTTGTACTAGGAGTCTGTTACTGCACGGATATTGCTGTACCCATGCTAAGGACAGTTTCCACTGCATGCATCTTGAGGTTTACACTGCTGCTGTTGAGTAGCATTACTATTAGTGTCCTATCCCGTGTGATACCTATGTAGGTGGCTATGTAATGTCAGCCTTGCATACAAAGGCACTATGTGTGCAGCAACAGCCTCTGCCAATATACAATGGCCCATGGGGGACAAGTGCAAGCTGTCCCTAGCAAAGCAATGTGGCTTGTCCAGCATGTAATCCCACGCTGACAGGCATTGGATCCCCTTTGAATGTCACCGAAACATACGGTAATTGTAGAAACTGATCATCCTATCTACATATTGTGGCAGCATTCTTGGTGAGGGTAAGATGCTACTCAAGGTCAGGGTCATACCAGCCTGTGCCACAATCTCAGATAGCCCCTCTATGTCCCCTAACATGTAGTCTAGGGAGGTGCGTTACAGGTCATACACACTGGCACAGACAATGACTGAGTCATATTTGTACATGCCCTGGAGTGGCGCTTGTGTTATGTGGTGGATCATAGAGCCCGACGGACATCTCAGCATGACTCTCACCTTGTTCAGCCTGGTGAGCAGGACCTCAGTGTACCTGATGATAGAGGTACCTCTTACAACTGTAGCAGGTGTGTTGTCAAGCCATATGGCCTGTGACTGTTTGGCACACAGGCTTTGTGAGCTATGTGTTGCACGTGCTCTGCTCTGGCTTAATGTTTGCTAGTGTGTCTGCTTTGCAGGTGTCAGCTGCTCAGGCAGGATGCTATTCTGAGAGTCCAAGAATGTACCTGTGTGTTTCTGTGTTTTGGATTGCGGTTGTGGCAGGTCTATGTGAGACTGGTACTGTACTCACTGTAGTATCCCACTCCACCTGACAGGGTATGCCAGTACTGAGTTAAGAGAGCTTAGCCCCCAGTTTGGCTATGTGGTTGCATCTCTCACATGTCTTGTAAGTGTATGGGAAGGAGAGAGGGTTCTCTGTGTACATGAGGCAGCTGTAACATTGCCACATGACTCACAGATTCACCAACTGGACCAAAGAGTAGATTGACAGGTGACCTTTGCACATGCTACCATAGCATTGTGAATCCCATACTAAGTAACAACACATAGAGCCAATGGGGAACAAGGTACTCAAGGTGAGTATGTGAGGGTGTAGTGCACCTGATTTGTTAGTGCTGGCATATATGAATGCTGTCTTGAGCAAATGTGAGGTAAGTCATATGCAAAGTGTTACAGGCAACCTACATGCAAACAGGACAAACAGTGACGTTCTGTCAAGTGAGACATGGACATCAGTACAGTAAGCAATACAGATGTCACTAGGGATCCACAGAGGCACTGTAAATCTGCTTTGCAGGTGGAATCAGTGTTTCAGGAACATAACAAGCAAACATGCATACAAACAAAGCTACAGTCAGCAGGTCTGTATGTAGACTATGCTACAACAAACAAGGTGTACGACTTCCAGTAGGTAACAGTGCATATATGCAGGCACTATAAGCCTGTACCCAGACATTAACAGGTCAGATGGGCTGGGTCCAGCCCCACCCCCCACAAGTGTATAGACCATGTACCTTCGTAATGTTGAATAATACTGATACCCAAGTGCTCATACCTGTAATAATACACATTTCAAATAACAGACACTGAGCCCTCACTCAGCAGTTCCAGACTTAGTATGATGTATGCTACCTGTCCTGGCACCACAGTATCCTTGACATGTTTGGAGACTCTCCCTCCTGTCATAGTTAGTTCTGTATTTTTGTGCTGTCATGCATGGTATGAGGTGTGACCTTGTAGTGCTAGTGTGCTCTTGTGAGTCTTGAACCTGTTCTGTATTACTGCACAGATATCAACATCCTCAAACATCCTCATTGCAGAGTCGAGTGTGGACAGCATGCAACTCGCAGTTGACATGACCATCATTGAGTATCAATATGCACATTTTCGTATCCCCTGTGCTACCTATGTAGGTGGCCATCTCTTGACAGCCTCACCACCAGTATGCACAGATGTGCAGACAGTACACTATGGTAATTACTATGGGTGTACAAAACAATACAATGACATTCATACTGTAACTGCATCAGGCATGCTGGGATATACCCACAATGATATCATTACACTGTACTGTTGTCAACATTATACTATTACAACACTTCTATGTAGTCACCCTGTGCATCAGCACCATGTTAACCTGTTCCTGCACCGATGTTACAGATTGCAGGAGGTGGCACAGTTTCGTCATATGCACAGGGTGTATACTTGGTATGCCTGAGTCTGCCACTGATACAACCAATTGACATGTCTGTGTGTGTGTGTGTGTGTGTTGGTGAGGGACAGCAGTACAAGATGGGGCAATGTTGATACAGTGTGTGTGTGTATGCAATAGCCCTAGGTGTTATCAATTTGCATGTGTGTATGCATGCACACAGTACCACCTCATGGCTGCCATATACAGGTGTTTGTGGACAGCCACAGACTGTACCTGCCAGGTCATACAGATCACTGTCTGTGGCCACGGACACAGTACCTGTGCCTGGCAGGGGTGCTGCGGACCATATCAGGTACTAAGCCAGACTGGGTACTGCCATCAGAAGCAGGTGGTTGGTGACTGGAGACAGGTTCCTGTTGCGACTGTCCAGAGCCACGTGCACGTGGTCTCCGGGGCGGTCTGATGACAGCACAGACCCAGCATTGCTGGGGCTGCTGCTGGCACTATGTGAGCGGCCGTGGGCCTGTTGTCGTCCGCGACGGCTGCCAGCTGCTGCTGTTGCTGGCATACGGCCACGTCGACGCCTCAACCGTCCACCATTGCCCTGGCTCATGGACATGTAGTTGTGGAACAGATCTAATGTGCCCCCCCCAACGTCTGTCAATGACCTCGGTGAAGTTACGGATGGCAGCCGCAACATCACGCATACTGTCACTCATAGCTGTGCGACATGCTCTCAGTTCCCTCAGACCATGTCTGGTGTACTGTTCCATACGTGACTGTGCCTGCATTACAGCCCGAAACATAGCTGAGGTTGAAAGACCTCTGTGGGCATGTCTGACAGGGGCGGTACACCCATGGATGCTCCCACAAGAACCCCTGGATGTCTGCCTGTGTGGTACCATGTCAGGACCCTGGCCATGGCTGCTGTGTGGGGATGCATGTGCCACCAATACCACATTACTCTGGTCAATGACCACTGTACCCTGTCCATCACCTAGGGACATTGGTGCCAAAGGATGTATTGGCAGGATGACTGTGCGCATTGATGGGGTCGACAGCTGTATACTGTCAATTGGCTGACCAATGATGGGCACTGGCACACCTTCCTGTGCCATTACACAGGTATCATCATTATCACTATCCACAGCAGTTGATTCAGGTTCCCTGCTGCACAACACCAGAGCAGCACCAGAACCCATGGGAGTAAGAAAGGAAACACAGTTTACAATGTGTACACAATGTCACCACTGATACACACATGCACACATGCACACATGTGCACATGCACACATGCACACATGCACACATGCACACATGCACACATGGGCACATGCACACATGCACACATGGGCACATGCACACATGCACACATGGGCACATGCACACATGCACACATGGGCACATGCACACATGCACACATGGGCACATGCACACATGCACACATGCACAAATGCACACATGCACACTCCTCAGTATATGAGATATCAACACACAGACACAAACACACCTGCAATCAAACACATAGTACTACTGCTTCAGCCTATTATTACTATTAGTATCAAGAGTATTGAAGGTAATGTTATTACACACTCACCAGCATGGATAGACTGCCTTGCTGTTACACCAGAGGGACCTGCAGAAATGAGACATTTATTGTCAGTGGGCACAACTGTGCCATTGATACTGTGAGTATGATACAGTTCAGTAGTGCAACAGTTAGCTTCCACAGGTCTACTGCTGATATTGAGAATATCACTCTTGCACAATAATTACCAAGATTACAGCTACAAACTGAGGACACACCTCACACATGCATAACCTAACAGTGTACAGAATGGTCAACTATACACACGGCATGTTACCTGCATGCTCCGTGTCCTGCTGCTGGGTGGCTCCAGCCTCCATCATTACACATGTATACTGCTGCTGTTGCTGTTGGGCTGGAGCCACAACACTTAGGAGTAGTCCCTCCAGTCTGGTGAGGGGGGATGTCTAGCTGTGGCAAGCTGCTGCCTGTGGATATCCGACGCACGCTGATGGACATTTCTAATTAAATCACTGCAGTGATGGCGTACCTGCTCATATGTCCGGTTATGTGTGCCTATTTTATTTACCCGACGGACCAGGTCTTGCCACAGTGCAGCCCTTTCTTGCTGGTTCTGGCTGGGGCGGGAAAAGAGTATTGCGAAATCCCACACCAGGCTCTGGTGTATCTCTTCCTCCTCCGCAGCGGAGTACACAGGGTTTCGCTGTTGAACCATAGCCCTGAAAAGGAGAAGGAAAATATGTCAGCAATATCTGTCAGCAAACTATGGCACACATAATACACATAATACTCGACTGTAGTGATATAACTTAACCACCATATACAGCATCTGTCTGTCAATTGGGGGATACACATGTAAATGACCAGATATCAGTGCTCATCTGACAACTGTGCAACAGTACCTGGCACACTCCATACGACAGACTAGTATACTGCAGCAGTCAGCACACTGGTTCAGGTCCAATGCACAACCTCACACTGGGGGTTTGTATCAAGGTACTGTATGGGGAACATTATCAACCCATGCACTGCATGCAATGCACGTTACATATTTCACTGGTAATGCACACTACTCTTACTTGCCATAACCCTACCTACACCACAGTGACATACAGGGTAACACAGCACAATATATGGCAATGTAGTATGTGTTGATCGCAATACCTCACACATCTGTTTCTGGCCTCACACCAAGGACACACGCTACCATGACAGACAGACAGTCATGATGAGCAATCACACCAGTACATAACATGCACCCAGTCACTGGCACACTCATTCCACCTCACATATTTGGTTTGTAATGTGTTCATGGGTGTGCATTGTGTCTTAGGTAGGTAGTATGCTTTTGGCCCTGGGCCTACAGCAGTTATGCTACCCTGCCCCTTGTGACACATGTGATGTGATCGTACCTGCTCCTTACAAACAGTTACACAGGGTGACTCATATGGCATATTAACTATCTGCATAACATTCAGCAGGGGTATGTCTGACATCTACTCATGGGGAGCCTTGCTTCTTAATTCTGTGTGGTTTACTGCAGGGTATGTCGTTTCTGTGGGTAGGGACCTGTACCTCCACCATGTGCTCTATACTGCAGTGACAAGGACGACAGACAAAGGTAATTTGTGTTGTGGATGTTGGAGGTGTTACCATGGTTGTTGGACAACTGTCATGGGTATGACCGAACTATGTATATCCAGCAGTGGTAACCTCTATGTAGGTAGTCTGTGTGCACTCTGTGGTCTTGTCAGTCACTCTGCATAGGTAATGTGTTTGAGTGCATTTACACTGTTACTTGTGTATGTCTATGTCCTTCTCCATATCTGTAGCTGTCATGGGAGGTACATACCGTGTAGGACATTGTGGGGTGTAGAGGGGTACAGTGACCTACATGTCCATAGCTGACACACCATGTCCGCTGACACATTCCATGTACAGGTATTACAGGACTAGTGTGCCACTGTGTATATCAGTGGGGAGCCTATTGTACACTTGTTGCCCCTGTTCCCCCCTGACACATGCAGTGGTGGGCAGGCATGCACATATGTGGTGGTTACTGGTGTCAGTGTTTTGGAATGGGGTATGGTACTCCAGTATCCACACTGGTGTTCACTCCATGCTTTTGTCACCAGGCACCGCACACATGTGCCTTACTCAGTATATATACATATACACATACATATATATATATATATATATATATATATATATATATATATATATATATATATATATATATATATATATATATATATATATATATATATATATATGTCTATATATATATATATATATATATATATATATATATATATATATATATATATATATATATATGTTTGTATATATATAATATGTATATATAGCTATAGATCTATACATATAGATGAGGAGAGGGGAGAGAGAGAGAGAGAGAGAGAGAGAGACAGAGGGAGAGTGAGAGTGAGAGGGGGTGGGACAGAGAGAGAGAGAGAGATAGTCATATACAGACATATCTGTTGTCAGTCAGATCTGTCTGTATATGTATATGTATCTACATATATCTATATATGTATGTGTGTATTACATATATCTGTACGTAAATATTCTATCAATCTCGATGTCTGTGCAGTAAGTGAAACCTGGTTCAAGGCTCCTGAGAGCACACCAGCAGTACCAGGCTATACCTCGTATCATGCTTTTTGGCCCCAAAACTTGGGCCAAAACAAAAAGGGAGGGGGACTGTCCATATTCATGAAAGACACCCACACCTCCATGTTAGTGGCAACACATGAAGCATCAGAGACCATCCAGGTGCAAATAACCATAGGCAAACCTGCTATACAACTGGTAGCATGTTACAGACCACCCTCCCAATCTCAGGAACCACAGTCAGCCTTCCTGAAGACATTGGTGGATATGAATGTCCCACACACCATCATATTGGGAGACTTCAACTACCCTAACATACACTGGGTGCATTATTCTAGCCCAAACACCCTAGCCCAAAGGTTCCTGGAATTCAGTAAGTCAAATGCAATGGAACAGCTAGTCACCTCTCCCACAAGGGGAGATAATATACTAGACCTGATCATCACAAACATGGGGACAATGTGCTACACACTGGAACTATACCCCTCACTAGTCACATCTAACCACAAACTAATCACCCTGGATATACATATCCCACCTCCCCCACAACACAAAAGACTACAGTGAGAAACCTCTCAAATGCTGACTTTACACTTCTTAAAACTGAGTTGGTATCCTTTAAGCCCACTGGGCCAGTGGAAACCACATCCCACAATGCAGACTCATTCACAAATGCTTTCTACAGACATCTCCAAGAATGCATGGATCATGCAATCCCAAATAAAACCAAGACCCTCTCCACCAAGGGCAGGCATCCTGTCTGGTGGACCCCAGCCATTAACAAATTGTATAACAAAAGACGGTAGCTACTGTACGACAGAGCAGAATTCCATAAAGATAAGGCATCTCTGATCAGCACTAGTAGAAAGCTACGTTCTCTCATACAAACATGCAAGGCCAACATTGAGAGGAAAATCGCTATGGACACTATAGATAGCTACAAGGCCTTCTTCTGCTATGTTAGACACCTGGGTGGAAACCCTCAGATATGTTCAGAGTTAGTTCACAGTGAAAAAACTACACTGAACACACAGATATTGCCAACATTCTGGCAGACAGGTTCAGTGCAGATTTCTCCCCTTCCTCACCCCCAAATGAGGAATTACTTATCCCAGCTGACTGTAACCTCCCTGTCATCTCAGATGTCCAGCTGAGAATCGTCCTCAGCAAAGCTATAAACACAGCATCAATGGGACCCGACGGTATTGCAGGTTGCGTGCTACGTGAACTCCAAGAGGAGCTAAACCCACACATAAAATGTTATTTAACCATAGCCTTACTACAGCATATGTACCTGGACACTGGCATACAGCAATAGTAGTCCCACTCCACAAAGGAGGCACCTCTACAGACCCTGGTAACTACCGCCTCATAAGCTTAACCAGCTTGGTCTGCAACGCTATGGAAAGAATCATTATGGAACTCATACACAGAGACATTGGGGACTTACAGACACTTGATCCCACCCAGTTCAGCTTTGTAGAGGGCAGATCCTGCCTTTTGAACCTGGTTGACCTTTTCAAAACAGTCACTAGAGCCATTGACGAGGGCATTGACGAGGGCACAGGAGTCCATACAGCCTACCTGGACTTGGCTAAAGCTTTCGACACAATACCCCACTCTGGCATCATAGACATGCTCAACAGCTTAGATGTAAATCCATATGTCACAAGATGGGTTGCAAACCGGCTAACGGATAGAAACCCTAAAGTCAAAATCACTGGTGCCATGTCAGACTCAGAGCCAGTCATAAGTGGTGTCCCACAGGGCTCTGTCCTGGGACCCCTCATGTTCGGTATTTATTTCTCAGATGTGGAAGCAAACATGGGAGGGTAGTTGCTGACAATGTTCAAAGATGACTGCATACTAGGCGCCATAGTCGATACACCAGCTGACACATACATCCTACAGAAAGGCCTCACTGAAACCGACAACTGGTGCCAGAGACATGGCCTTAAACTGCATGCCAAATACTGTATAGTCATACCCTTTGGGAAAGACAAGGTACCCACATATTATCACATAGACAGTAACCCACTGAGTACAGACAAAATAATCAGAGACCTGGGGACACAAATCGATACTGACCTCTCATTTGACACCCACATTGCCAAAGTGGTTGGATAGACTTCCTACCTTGCCCACCTTATCATGAAGGGATTCACATCCAGATCAAAGGAGGTCATTGTACCCCTATACTCCTCCCTTTTCAGGCCCATGACTGTAAACTATGCCCCATTTGGTATGTACCTCACCTGGCAGTTGCAACAGCTTAGGGGGACCCCATAAGTACCTCACCAGGAGGATCAAGGGTCTCCAACAAATGTCATATGCTGCCAGACTAAAGAAACTACAGCTCTATTCCATAGCATACTGCCTACTTAGAGGTGATCTGTGCCTGACGTACAAGGCCATGTCCAATCAGGAATTGATGGACATGCTCCACCTTGTAAAATCCAAATCCATCAGAACCACAAGAGCTACAGATATAAACCTCAGCACAAATATGAATAGGACATGCTGTAGGGACAGATCCATAACTCAGAGGCTTCCCATACTGTGGAACAGGATCCCAGTTCATGTTAGGCTGAGACCCTCACTGACTCTCTTCATGTGAATTCTTGACAGGTGGATGGGAGATCATAGGTTTACACCAGGGGTCATCTCTGTGTCACTACTAGACAGAGGCACAGTAAACTAATGCTATTATGTAAGGGGGTCTTCACTGTGTCACTACTATACAGAGGCGCAATTTTCTAAATCTATTCTGTACACTGTCTGCAGATAGCCTAGTACTAAACTATGACACTGTGAAACTATATATGTCTATGTATTTCTACATCCCTCTCTATCTATGTATACACATATGCATATTATATATATATATATATATATATATATATATATATATATATATATATATATATATATACATATACATACATATATATATATATATATATATATATATATATATATATATATATATATATATACTCCTTTTAGTTCCACATATGTATACACACAGTAACATACTGATGAACATCCATTACTGTACAACCTACTTGTACATTGCACTACAACCTACATTGCTATGTGCACATAGCTACCTTCACATACATATGTATGTAGAGCCTTCAGTGACAGTTGCAGTATGTCCCCGGCCCTATGCACATCTTCATATACATAGATACAGACCAATAACACATCTGGAGGGTTCACAGTATGTAGACTATTATACTAGTACTTTACATTACCTGTGTTTGTTGCAGCTGTTTGCATAGGCTTGCAGTTACTTGGCCTGCTGTCAACCTCTTTGTTTTGTTGTTACTGTTTTTTTTTTTTTTTTTTTCTTTCTCTTTCTCTTTCTCTTTCTCTTTCTCTCTCTCTCTCTCTCTCTCTCTCTCTCTCTCTCTCTGTCTCTACCTCCAGAGGGTGCAATGAAAGTATTGCATGTGTGGACTGGGAGTACAGGATGCTTTTGTAGGTATCTGCACATGTCCATGTGATGACCTCTGCACCAATTGTTAGCCAGCATTTACTAATTGCATGCAGCCTGTTGTGTAGTGATTGCAGTTCTCACTGTGATTTCAGGACAGTGCTATAAAAAGGTCTGTTAGGTAGGCATAGCCCTTTCAGATTATCAGGGTGGGGACCATGCTGGTTTGCTGTGGACACTGTTCTGTGAGTGTAAGAGTTGGTATGTCTCTCATATTTCAGGCTGTGTTGTAGACACTGCAATGCATGTTATTCTGTAAGCTGAGTATTCCTTCCTCAAGTGTCCTCTTCTCCGTGTGTATGTAAACTGACACCTATGACTAGAAATACTGTGTATATTGGTGTGTGTGTGTGCTTTCCTGTGGAGATTGTGGTGTAACTGGTATATAGCAGTGGCTCTTGCAATCTGTTGCTATGGCTTCAATATTTACCCTTTACATTCACTACTTGTATGCCTGCTAGATGTCTTTCCTGTAATGTGTTGCTATGGTTTTCCTATTTTCCATTTACATTCACAGCTTGTAATGCTTGTTATATCTGTTTGGGCAGCAATTCTCTATGTGTTTGTTGTGGTAGGGTGTTACTGCATGCAGTGTGGTCTGGCCATGGTGTGTGCCTTGACACTTATAAGGGTATTTGATGATGCTGCTGAGCAGGCCTCAGATACTCTCAGGTGCATCTTTTATCTGCCTCATGGAATGGTACATATCAGTGGGATACTCCATTGAAATATTCTGATATTCTGCAGTTGAAACTGTGGGTTATTTCGAGCATATGTATTACTACACCATTTGTGATGTGCAAGTGGTGCATACTTTCAGTAATTCATAGTTACCATTGAATGTGTAGTTACACCTTTCTGCCTACTGTTAGTACATTTCACAGGGTGTCAGTGGGGCAGAGTTGACATTTGTTTTCACATCAGGGACATCCCTGTAGCTCAGTCACAGTTGCTATGTCTAGGCTCTTAACTATTCAACTATGGCAGTGTTTATCCTGCTCTGAGTATGTGTGTGGCTTGCCAGATGCTACTGTGACATTATCACCTACTAGCTACCAACTAGCATGGCTGTTTCTCATCACACAGTACTATTTTGCAAATCCACTAGATTTGACAGTAAATATACATGACATGCTTTGTGTACTAGACTTGATATATTCCCTTTACATATTAATTCCTACTATTTTATGATATATTTCTTTCAGCACAATGTTCTTGTATAGCAGTCATGGCTTAGTGGTAAGTCATGCAGGCTAGTGTTTCCAAGGTCCTGGGTTCGAGACTGACAGAGGTATTTTATTTTGCTGCTGAGAAAACTACAGGCCTTATCATTCAGAGTGACTAAGGCACTTTTAAGCAGTTGTAAGCGGGTTAGCGCTGGTTTGTGCAGAGGTCACGCATGCGCACTGCCACTTAGCTTCACGCACACACGCTTAGCTAAGCGCACAGAAGCGCACTCCCGCTTACTACTGCTTAAAAGTGCTTACTCTCACGCACACCCACGCTATTTTCTTTTAAAGAAAAGAAAATGGGGAGATAGGAAAGTGGTGAAAAAGGGGGCACAAAGAGGGTAGGACAGTAGGAAAACAAGCTTGGGTTTTGCAGGAGGGATGTTGGAAAGGCCCATAGCTGCACATTTTTTTGTCAGCAGCAGCTGTGCATATGTTTGTAATTTGGTGTGAAATTTGAAACCTTCAACCCCTGTGAGAGGTGTGAGGACAACAATATTTGTTGTACAGCCAATTGTAATTGCCAGTTTACATGTCCAGCAGACATGTGTGCAAAATGGGCAGCTATGTATGGGGTGTCATTTTTTTGTGGGTACAGAGTGCCCTTTTTTTTTTTTTTTTCAGGTGAGAGTGGTATGTCAGGTACAGGAAGATGGTATAGCTGGGGAGGTAGGTAGGGGAGGTTAACAGACAAGACAAACAAGACGGATACAGGGGTGGTGTATGACACATGTGGGGGGTTTACACAATTGACGGGGATGGATGTTTGGATATCTCGAGCCCATGAGCCCACAGATGGCAACAGTGGAACTGAGATCCCCACCCATGGGCAGTTGCCACTGTGCCTTCACTGCCCAGGACGGGGCTGTGCTGGGGGCTGTGTAGGACGGGCAGCAGGCACACCCGTGAGTTGTGCCACCCATGCCTCAAGCTGGTGTAGGTCCCAAGCACAGTGTGCCTGATCTCCCTACGCACCACAGTCCGGACACTACGGAGGGTGAGTGGATGTTATCCTCCGGCCACGCTTGCAGAGGGGGGGTGAGCCCCATCCCCTTCAGCGCTTCCACCCGCAGGTGGCACAGGGCCACCGGAGGAGGGTCCGGCCTGGGCACTACTGCCAGGTGCACTCGCCAGCTGAGGTGGGAGAGGTGGGTCCGCTGGAACCCGCCTTCCCTGTCGTCCTATGTTTTGCATTATTTAATGACAGTTTGGGTTAGTAACGTGCAATACCATTCACAATTAGTTGTAACAGCATGCATTAGTATTCCCATTAACCAAACACCCATAAATGCAAGCCATTGAACAGCAAGCATAACATATACATAATTTGAACAACAATACACAATCCAACAACATGCAGGGTTGATTGATGGCAACAGGCCATCAGGTTTGGATGTATGAACAGGGCACATGCATCAACGTACATGCAAATATGTATGAACCAACAGGACAATTGTCCAGGGGAGTTAATTGTGAATACACATACCCATTTCACGTGGAATTGATTATTTGTGGTTATAGGGTAGGGTGAAGAAATATTTCATTAACAACTTCAAATACCTATACATATGCTGTACATTTCTACTAGCTGCAGATATATACACACTACAGGTCTGACTACAGTTTCCTATGTGTAAACTTATGCATGTTGGTGATAGGAATGTTACTGCTACATCAATATACATTTCATTTTTATTCATACACATTCATATTTGGCTCTGTTCAGCTACAGCATCCTGCTACATTTGCTTTATATGGCTCTAGACAACTGTGGATGTTTGGTCTTTCATACAACCATACTATCTGCATATTGCAAACTGAGAGCAACATATCCAAATTGTGGGACACACATTCCAGCTTCAGTACTTTATTCCACACTTTTCGCTGTTTGGTTGTGCCTGTCACATTCATGTCATTCTGTACTGACTGCAGTATACTTTATTCAAGAGTTATTACAACTTTATTGGTGGATTCATACCTCTTTCTCACACTCTCACTTGTTTTATTTTTACAGTTCAGGATGGTACTTAATTCTAGGTTTTATTGACATGTTTTACTTGGTTATGACAATCCTTTCCAACAGTCTCACTTGTGTCATGTTTCAGAATTTAAACGGGGATATATTTCACACATGTGTTTTACTCAGCTTGTGTAGCTGTAATTTTCAGCCTGCTGCAGGTTATGTACTATTATATTACAGGTGGAACATCTTTATTTCAGACTTGTTTCATTTTTATTTTTGGATTACAGGCTGCATCACACTAATGCAATCACACAGTACTAGCAGAATCTCTCTTACACTGTTTACTTGCACTTTATATTAATAGGTGACTACACTGCACTCTTTTGCAAGCTGTCATACTTATATTTTTTAACAGTTACAGGGAGAGAATTACTAACCTGCCTGGTGGCGCAACCGCACAAGCCTATCAGCATAGGCCCGACGATTCGCGGAACGGACACCTGCAGCTGCAATATAAATAAAGTAATATTGGAATACACATCTCCATAATATCAGCTAGGTTAACTTTCTACATAAATAATTACATGTAACTTACTCAGTAGTGGGGCGTTGGGCATTTGCCGGGCCTCCTGGATCCAACGGTTCAGTTGGTCCTGCTTCTGTCGCTTCAGGTCCGCATGGTGGTGACGGACCTGTTCACCAGTCCTTGGTATTCCTGTGGCACTGGTGAGATCATGTGCCAACCGGTCCCATGCCACAGCCTTGTATGCTCCCCACAGGACCTGGCCCTGCATGAGTTGGGCCTCATGATCGTGGACGAGGAGCCAAACCATATATTTGGACTCCTCAGTGCCCCACCTCTGTGCTCGGAAGCAACTACCCTCTCCTACACCTGCCATCCTGACTGCAAATCGGTTCCACAATCAGTTATGCTGTGTATTCCTGCCTATGGGGCTTATATATGCCATTTTTCCCGCACTTATCTGTGATTGGCCATTTTGGAAATGTATCAGCTTCACAAAACCTGCTTTGTCATGCTTCTCTTTCCATTCATTTTATATATATGCTATTACTGTATATCTAAGAGCAACTGTCATGGCTTAGTGGTTCAGTACTTTGACTATGGTGCATGGTATCCTGAGTTCGAGCCTGGTCATTGCTTTTTATATTTTATGACTGTCTACACAGGCTAGAAGGTGTGTCTGTGTAAAGGCAGTTTTGATACAGCTTGCTCAACGTTGCCCGTTGGTTAGCTTGTTGGTGCGTCCTTTGGCTGTCAGCACGCATATTACGCTCAGCTCAGCTACGGGCACACAGTTTCAGCATGTTAGAACTCTGCTCAACCCCGGGCACTCATTTTACACCTGTTAAACCACTGCTCACCTACGAGCACTCATTTTACACCTGTTAAACCACTGCTCACCTACGGGCACTCATTTTACACCTGTTAAACCACTGCTCACCTACGGGCACTCATTTTACACCTGTTAAACCACTGCTCACCTACGGGCACTCATTTTACACCTGTTAAACCACTGCTCACCTACGGGCAGATATACTCAGCTTGTTAGAGTGTAGCTCAGCTATAGGCACTTCTGACATTTGTTTTTTTTTTATTATCACACATTTCTTCATAATACATGGCCCATTTCATTACATTTTACATAAAAATAATTTTATACATGTACATATATGTCAGGGAATTGTTTTGTGCTTATTCCACTAAAAATAAAAATTGATGTTGTGGGGGCTCAAACCATGACTGCTTCCTCTTTAGCCGATGTCTCTACCACTATGCTATTGCTTCTTGGCTTACTTTGCATATTTAGATCTTATATGCTTTTCCACTGACTGCTAACTGTGGCTAAGTGACCGGCACGCCCGTGCAAACGAGCGCACTCACGGGCAAACATTTTTAAAACTTATAAAAACATATATAACATGTTAATTTTTCCATTTTATGTTTATAGTCTGTGGGGGCATGTGTTGTGTTGTGTTTATTGACATTTATGCGGACTCTGTCGTGGGGGTTTACTTTCGGGACTGTTACTCTTCTGGGGGCGTGTCCGTTTGCAGGGCTCACCCTACAGACATGCCCCCTACTTTCTTACATGGACCGTGTTAGCCTTGGGTGTGAGTCAGCATGCCCTCATGAATATGCATGGCATGCTGACGTCACACCGTTTAACTGCAGCCTCCGTGTAAGCCTTGTAACTCTTACACGGAGGCTTCGTGAATCCTGCCCATAGTGTTTTCTGTCTTTTGATGGAATACACCTATTCATTCCTGTAGCAGAACAAAGGGTTCACTGTCGTTTGATGACATAAACCTATTAATTCCTGTAGCAGGAGCAGAGTTGTAGGCACCACAGCATCATACCTCTCAACATCTTAGTGCAAGAATTCTGGGCAAAGATTAAATAATGGGGGGAGAAAAGCCCAAAAATAGGAACAAATTTTAAATATCATTCTTCTAAACTTTGAAAGTTGCAAGAATAACAGGATTTGTGTTAGCATGCATTTTCTGAAGGATGATATGAAGTCTGAAACTCAAATATGTGTCATTATTGACTTTAGTCCTCATTGATTTGCCGGAAAACCACAAATTTTATGAGGAACAGACCAAAAGTATGAGGCAAAAATTACATCGTACTGCAAAAATCTGGACTGTTGAGTTATGCAGTTAACTACTGAGAAACAATCTTTTGTGAAGCTTTATTTGAATTTATATTTTATTTCTTACCACTGTTTTTCACTGTTTGTAGGAAGGAAGGCATAGCTTGTGGTCAAGAAGATTTACTTTGATTTATATGTTATGTTTTACTTTTAATTTTCACTGTTTGTTGTTAGAAAGTGGTAGATTTTAGACAAGCAAATATTGGCCATTCTAAGGGACCTATTCAACTATAGATTCACACAGACTGCAAAGAGGACAATCCACAGCTTACCTAAACAATCCTGCCTTGGTTTCTGATTTATTGATCTTTACTGTAAAAAAAAAGGTGCAACTGCGAGCAAAAACAAGCAGAAGCTACTGGGCGCATTCGTGAGCAATGTAAAGGATGTAGAAGAATGTAAAAGAATTCCACCTTTTATGAGACTTTCAGAACATGTACAGTCAGAGCAACAACTTTACTCTACTTAATTTAATATTTAGTTGTACCAGATGCCACTAAGGACCTTACAAAAAGAATTTATTCCCAAGTTTAAGTGCTTTTGTTCCTTACAAATCGGAACTGGAGGAGAAATGTGTGAGGCAGGCAACCGATACCCTTGACACACAGCCTGCATTTTCCAGACAGGATTTTCATCTGAGGGGATTTTGGAATCAAAGAACACACTACTAGTCCACCTCGATGGTTCAGGCATGACTATGAGAGGTACTGTTTTTAAATTTGGTGGTTGTACTATTTATAACTTTTCACATCTTCCTATTACTCCAGTTTTTGGATCATTATTTCAAAAGTGTTTTAAATCTGTACCCTCGAGCCATCCCAATGTTGTGGATACTATCGTTGAATTGAAGCTTTATACAAAAAATTAAATTTGAGATGTTTGATGGCATCCACCAATGAGGGAACTTTGGAAAGTGGTTTGATGAGACGTAGCACATTTAATCCACTGTTAGCATCTCCCATCAATGTATTTGAACAGTTGTATAAATGTAGTATTAGGGAATGGTGTTGCAAGAGGAACAAGAAATTTTATAATCTGTCAGCCGAGGAAAATAATTTGTTGTTTGAATGGTCTAAAATAAGAATGTGCATGTGATGAAGCCTTTTAAGGGTGAGGGGTGTGATTATGGACCAGTACGTGTATCCTTCTAAGATGTTGGAATACCTAAATAACAGGGATTTCTTCACAGAGGTTTCAAAGAATGAGATTAATATTGTCTATTATGGTATAGACTTGGCATTGGAAGATCTCTGTGTTACCTTTGCTATTTCACCACAGATGGTTCCTGGAGGTGAAACATCCTTGGCTCCCAGTGATTTTTGGCATCCCCTAAATCCACAAATCATTTACCAACCCCCCTTGGAGACCAACCTTGGCTTTATCTAGCTCCAAGACAGAACCGTTTACAAAATTATTCGATTTTAAATTAAAATCTTTTTTGGAAGGTAAGAAACACATTTTGAAGGATTCCTGGCATTTCCTCCAGACTATTGCTGACAGTGACTTTTTACCTGGAGCCCCTTTTGTCACAGTTGAAATTAAGGACTTATTTTCTGTCATCCCTCATGAGGAAGGTTTGGAGTGCTTTTTATTTGATGGTGAAGGGTAACAAGCTTGACTAGGCAGAGACAACTTTTTTGCATCAATGCATGGAGCTAGTTCTTAAGAATAACTTTGTCTAATATGAGGGAGGATATTTTAAACAGCACAGGCGCATAGCAATGGGAGTGTCTTCAGCCCCTGTGTTTGCCATCTTGGTATTATGATTTCAAGAAACCACAAGAATCTTTAATTCCCCCCTTTTTTCTAAGGTCAACCTTTACCTGAGTTACCTGGATGATATATTTTTCTTATGAAAAGGGAGCATGGAAGAGCTGGAGCTTTTTACTGACTTCCTTAACCACTCCACTGACTTTTTGCAGTTTAACTTCCAGGCAAGTGACAGTTTAATCAACTATTTGAACACAGCATTATAGTAAAACTCAGCTGCTGGCAGATATGAGTCTAGGATATTTAGAAAGGGCACTTTTTCCAACACCTATCTGTATCTCACTAGCCGACACCCGTGGTGGCAAAAAATATTGTCAATGGGCAGTTCATCAGGCTTAGCAGATTGGTATCTGATGACAACATTTTTTGTCTGGAGGCTGAAAATCTCTGTGGTCTATATAGCAGCCATGGATATTTAGTTAATCTATTGGAAGATGTTTTGAAATGGATGTCTGAAATGAGACACACTCTCTATTGGACACTTTGCATTTTCCTAATGGTTTAGCAAACAATACAAAGAGTGACAATGATTTGTCTCAAGCTTTTGTTATACAGTTTTGCTACAATATTTTTTTTCTCTCTAAAAAGCTATTAACTCTCACTGGAGGACTGTTTTTGCTTCTTTTGGACTTTTTGACACATTGATTCAGCAGCCCAGATTCGTGTATCAGAACAGTAAAAATCTGAAGGCTATTTTGGAAAAGAACGATGACCATTTTAGCACCTCTAACAACAATTTGAGCATGAAGTGTTGTGGAGCCTGTAAGCAGTGTAGATTTTTAATGCAGGGCTCTCATTTGGTGGTCCCAGGTTACCCCAGACATTTCTGTGAAGGGGAACTACAACTGTTAAATAAGGTGTGTGGAATACATTGCCTTTTGTTCATCTTGCTCAGGTTTCTATGTTGGCAAGACTGTGGGGAAATTAAAACCAAAAACTTATCAGCACACATGCAATTAAGAAGGCTATGGAGGTTAATGCTTTGTATAAACATTTTATCCTTTGCCGTGATTTTAAAATGTTTGCTTTGAGTATTTTGGAGAAAATTAACCCTTCTAATTGGGGGGGGGGGTGCGGGTGATTGGGAAATGGTTCTTGAAGAAAGGGAACTTTATTGGCAACTGTTGCTTAATGCCTGTAACCCCCCCCCCCCCGTATTAATGAATTAATTTTGATTAAGCCAGTTTTCAAAATGAAAGATGCCAAAATATGAATTTGTTACACTATTTTTAACAGATTTTCTTCAATAGGCTTTAATATTTAACATGATTTAATATGACTTAAGTCGAACTGGACTAGCTAACTGATTCTATTCTAAGGAACAATAATAACTTTTGGCACTAACAAATTAATTTTGATTGAGTTGTTTTTAACTATGAAAGCTGCTGAAGTACAAATTTGTTATATTACTTTTACCATTTATTGTATTTTTTTCTTGTTGTGTATTAACATTCACATAGGATATTTTAACAAGTTATTTTCTGGTGTACTATCTTTTTAAATTGAATATGGTTTGGCAACTTTAAGGCTTTTTAAATGAATGCAACAGCTGCTATTTTGTTTCTGATGAAGTTCTGGTTTGGAAGAAATGAAGGCACTTAAACTTTGGAATAAATTCTTCTTGTAACGTTCTCAGTGGCATCTGGCACAGCAATTTTTGCTTATTTTTGGTTCTCCGGTTTACACTGTGTCGTTTGTGATTTCTTAATAGTTGTAAATTGTGAGATTTTTCTCACAGAAGTTAATTTAAGTTCTTTTATAATTCTATGGTAACTGATTTTGATGGCTCTTTTCTTTCAGAATGTTATATTCATTTGCAGCTGAATATTGATTCCTTAAATGAGTATGCCGTTAATGCTTTGCTAAAGTACAAATATGTTGTACAGTGTAATAAATGCTATGTAAATTTAAAGGTAACACCTGATAACACTGGTGATCTGTGCTCCTCATGTCAAAAGCTGGATGATTAGTTTACCATTATGGCATGGCTTGAACATTTGTTGTCACATATATTAATGACTGGACTGATGAGATAAAATAATGTTAGGTAAAGAGCAAATAGAACACATTTAGGAAAGGATGTGTCTATTGTCTGTAAAGATCACTCAGCACCTATGCAAAAAATAATGCCACTGAGAACTTTAGAATTCTGGATACAAGTATTCAGCAATCTGAGGATTCAGAGCGTGTAGAAGGAAATAAAAAAGAAAGAAAGAAAATAATTCATAGCAAATAGCGAGGAAGAAAAAGAAATGGATAAATGTGTGACACGTACATACTAAAAGGGACACTGCTTTGTTATGTAACACACAGATTACAGGGAATTATAATGTTTTTCTATCAGAAAACCTTCAGTCTACAGAATAAGGCATCATTGTTCCAAAAGAGAAAGTAGAAAAAAAGAGGCAAAGGTAGGTGAAAAGGAAGAAATCAAAACTGAACGTGGAAGGATTGAAGAACATTACTGTGAGAAAAAAGAAGAGAAAGATAGATGTTGACAACATGGCTGAAGCTGTGGATGTACAAATTCAGCTGTATGAGAATTGTATACATGCAAATGTAATAAGGCATGAAACAGTGGGATTATTAAGACTAATGGTGATGAAGAGTATTCCTTTGTAACAACTGAGCAGATATTAATGAATTAGAAATTGAAGATTCTTCAGATCTTATCAGAAAAGATATTCTTGTAATTGGAAATTAATTTATTAGACAAACTGATACTTAACATTTGCAGAGAAAATAATGAACATCAGATAGTGTTATGCTTGCTAGGAGTTAAATAGAGGACGTTAGGCAAGCCTTAGACCACCTTAATGTAAGGAAGTATGGATCTGTTTTTATTCGTGTTGTACAAATTATCTCATTGGTAAGGAGTCTCTGACTGTTAGTAGGGAATTTACAACTCTCTTGGATAGCATAGTGTGTGTAGGTGTTAGGAGATATTTTTTGCAAATCACATACAGAAAGGAGAGTCATATTACTGTGAATGAAAAAATTTGGGGGTAAATACCTACATGAAAAAATGCCCCTGGAAATATATAGAGCATCCAAGCTAATTTTGAGCACACACGTGTTCTGACAGGATGGCATGCACTTGTCAAGATCAAGGAAAATAATTTTTGCAGCAGATATTTTGCAATATTTGAAAACCATGAGGCAGGATTTTTGCCAAGTCAAAAATTTAACAGATGACAGACAGCAGCATTTGATGCATCTCCGATGGTTGTTGATGCTAACTATTAATAATAAAGTTTCTTACTGGAAGATTTGCTAGGTTCCTACAATACTGATGTTGTCATTGTTTGTGACACGTGGTTAAAGAACAATAACTAGAAGCCAGTCCTTTCATCATATAAATACTTTTACTGTAACAGACATTTTAACAAAAAATCAAGTAGAAGTGGTATGATAGGGACTAAAGATAATTGTGTGACCTGTGATAATTACATGTTCAATGATAACACCAGTATCACCAGATATCACACCAGATTGTGTAACTGTGACAGCAATGACAACCCTGGAACATATAACAATTGTTGGAGTGTATAGACCACCAAAGTCAAGTTCTGATGACCTAGAGGAATTCATACATTTCTTGCATGAAACACAGGAGGGAAGAATACTATTAGCTGGGGGTTAAATTTACCAGAAACAGACTAGAATAATATTGATTCAGCAACATTAGTAAGGAAATTATTCACAAAGTATGTTCAGGAGCAGCAATTGGTTCAGATTGTGAAAAAAAACACTACCAGGAAACAGAATATACTAGACATTGTGTTCCTAAAGAATTCTATTACTTCATGTCAAGTTTTACTACTATTGATGGGCAGTGGTTATGGGTTATAAAGGTTAATTTGTTGCTAAGTAATGCTGGTAAACTAAAATCTAAACAAATGCACAGAAGGTTAATTACAGATTATATGGAAGCAAAACAGTCACTATTCAAAAGTAATTGGAGTGGTGCATTCAGTGGAAAACTGCAGAAGGAACGTTTAAAGTTTTTGAAAGACAAATTGTTTAAATTCAAAAAAATCAAAACATGTTTAACATCAGGATCTAGGCACACAATATCAAGAAGATATATTTCCATAAGAACTTTATTAAGGTGAGAGACAAAAATATAAGAAATGGAAAAGAAGTTGAACTCCAGCTTTGAAAAGTGAAATAAACAAGATGGACAAACAAATTAAGCATAGTGTGAGACAAGATCAAGAAAAATTTGAAGAAAATTTATCTAAATATATTAAGCATAATAGGAAACAATTTTATAGATACATAAGATGTGAAAGGAGTAAAGACATACAAATTGATAAACTGTGAGTGGATTTTAAAATGTATTCTCATACACAACAGATTATAGATATATTTACAGGGAGGAGACAGAATTGGCAATAATGACCTGAGAACATGTTAGCAAGAACTTACAGTACCATTTTATTTATTATTTACTAGGTTGTATAAATATCAAGCAATTCCTCATGATTGGCGACATGCACTTATTAAACCTATCTTTAGGGGAAAGGGGAATCATACAGACCCTTAAATCTAATTTCATGTTGTGGAAAAATAATAGAGATAGTTATATTGGATAACTTAGTGTCAGAAATGGAAAGATTGGAACTTGAAACCGTATATCATCATCTGTATGTTGAAAATATATGCATTACCACCTGTAACATGATGTTCTATAACAAGAACATCATGTTACAAGTGGTAACAGCTATGAATGAAAAATTGTGTTGTGATATAATTTATATAGATGTAATGTCAGCATTTGACAGGGTCACATAAAAAACAGTGATCAATAAATTAGAACAAGTAGGTATTGATGTACTCTTGATAAGATGGATAGCTGCATGGCTTACAAATAGGACATGGCAAATATCATATAGCAATTGGACAGGTGAAATTCTTGGTTACATCCAGGGTGTCCCACAGGGCTATGAACTAGGCCCATATTTGTTTAGATTGTATCTTTCAGCTGTATCTTTTTCATCTAAGGTGTTCTACAGTCTGTATGCAGATGACTTCAGATTGTTTAAACTGATTACATGTGTTACAGATAGGACATGTCTGCAAAAGTACTTGACTAAGTTGACCATTTGGGCACAGGAGGAGAATAATATGCTGATAAACACATCAAAAATATAAGCATATGAAATTTGGGCATCATAAATTGAAAGGAGAATATTTAATACAGCACACAGTGATTGAAAGTGTAGATTCATTTAAGGACCTGGGTATATGGGTAGATCCAGCTTTGAGTTTTTTATAATTATATCAACCAGTTGGTTAATGATAGTTATACTATAAGTTATATACAAAGATTTATAAAATCTAGGAAATCAGAAATTAAGTCATTGTTTGTTAGTTACATTAGACCCAAACTTGAGTATAGAATAACAATATGGAAACCTTATATGAAACAGGCATGAGTAAACTGGAAAGAGTACAGAGGAAATATACCAAAGGCATCCATGGATGTGAAAATGTAAGTTATTATGAAAGACTGAAGTATCTGAACTTGTACAGTGTTTCATATAGATATTTAAGAGGAGACCTTATTCAGGTATATAGGATATTTAGAGAAAACTACCTCTGGGAATGTTTGGAGTTATCAAAAAGTAGTAGAGAACCATCAGAAAACCTATGTAGAAGATTCTATAGGAATTATAACTGCACTCATTGATTCTCTGACAGAGCAGCTGATGCATGGAATACAAAATTACATTAAAGCAAGCACTAGCTTAGATATCTTTAAGGACAACCTGGACACTTATTATACTAGAAGGGCATTAATGCCTGTGCTTGAAATGTGTGTGTGTGTGTGTGTGTGTGTGTGTGTGTGTGTGTGTGTGTGTGTGTGTGTGTGTGTGTGTACGTGCACATGTCAGCATGCACATGTAGGTATTTGTGCCTAAACTGAGAGGACACAGCAATCTAAGGTCTGTATACATGGAATAATCACACAATATTTTGATTCTGTAAATTATGACGTGATGATGCAGTGGCCAAGCATGTGAGCATACTATGAATGAATCCACTTTAACTGATGTGAAAATTAGACAAATGCAGGCATATAGACAAAATATTGTAGTATAAACATGCCTGCTAATAATTCAGTGGCATTATAGATGAGTCATATACTTATACACTCTAAACGATGAATGTAGGTATTAGCTACATAATTTCTACCAGCCTATCTAGTGGCATATTTATCTTGTATCATCACTGGCACAGTAAGCTGTGTGCTCACCTCTGATGCCAGAATACCAGAAGTTGTACTACCCATCATTTTGTTCTACTGGATTTATATTCCCATACCATAATACTGGATT
>NC_056732.1:184090002-184140002 GCF_019279795.1 Protopterus annectens | reverse complement strand
TGCAAAATCTGAAGGTAATGCTACTCAATGCTAGAAGTCTAAACCTCAAAATGCACTCTCTCGAGGCACTCCTAAAATGGAGAACATCAATATCTGTGCAGTAACTGAGACCTGGTTCAAGGCTCCAGAGAGCACCCTGCAATACCAGGCTACAACTCTTACCACACTTTTCGCCACCAAACCAGGACCGAAACACTAAAGGTGGAGGAGTGTCAATATTCACCAAGGATATTCACACCACCAGGCTAGTTGGCCAACACAATGTGTCTGAAATTCTCCAAGTGCAACTAACACTAGGTAAGACTGCAATCCAAATTGTAGCTTGCTAAAGATCCCCACCATACCCCAAGATTCTCACTACACCTTTCTAAACATACTGGAAAATATTAAGATAGAACCAAACACCCTAATACTGGGTGATTTTAACTACCCTGCCATTAACTGGGAAAACTACTCATGTCCCAACACCTTTGCAAGCGGTTCTTGGAATTCATAAATTCCAACGCCCTGGATCAACTAATCCATAGTCCCACCAGGGGCTCCAATATCCTAGACCTGGTCATTACCAACATGGGAAATCAATGCTCCATACCTATGGTCACCCCCTCATTAGTCAGGTCTGACCATAAGCTAATCACCCTTAACATCCACATCCCACCCCCCACCCCCAGTAAAGAAACCACCATAAAAAACTTCTCCAAAGCCAACTTCATGCTACTCAAGTCAGAAGTGACAAACTTCATGACACCCACGCAGACGGGAACTGAAAGTTCAACTGCTGAATCCTACACTATGGCACTGTCCGAGCACATCCACTCATGCATGAATCGTGCCATCCCAAATAGAACCAAAATGCTCTCATCCAAAAAAAGGAAGCCAATCTGGTGGTCCCCTGCCATAAACAAACTTTACAACAAAAGGAAGAAACTTTTGCAGAAAAGAGGAAAATCCCAGGATGCAAAAAACTCCCTTACTAGCCTCAGTAAGAAACTGAGATGCCTCATAAAATCCTCCAAAGCTAGTTACGAAAATAAAATTGCCAAAGATTCCAAAGGCAACCACAAAGCATTCTATAATTATGTCAAGAATCTAAATGGCAATGCTCAGATCTGCTCTGAGCTAAAACAGAATGGCATTAAATATACTGATCCGAAGGATATTGCCAATATCCTGGCAGATCGATTCAGTGCCAACTTCACCCCACTCTCACCCCCTAAATGGCCCATCTCAATACCAGAAGATTGCCAAATTCCAGTAATAACAGCCACACAGGTACAAAACGCACTCTCTAAAGCCAAGAATACAGCATCCATGGGACCAGATGACATCCCGGGCTGTGTACTACATGAACTACAATATGAACTGGCACCTCACCCAAGTGTCATGTTTAATCATAGCCTCACCTCAGGTTTCATGCCCACTGAGTGGCGTAGAGCTACAGTTATCCCAATCCACAAGGGGGGATCCACCTTGGATCCTGGAAACTACCGTCCCATCAGTCTGACAAGCCTTATCTGCAAGGCCATGGAGCGTATTATCATGGAACTTATAAACAAAGACATTGGCAACCTTCAAACACTGGACCCCACCCAGTTTGGGTTTGTGAAGGGCCGATCTTGTCTCCTGAACCTGATTGACTTCTTTGAATCAGTCTCCAGAGCCATGGACAAGGGTAAGGTGGTCCACACAGCCTATCTAGACCTTGCCAAGGCCTTTGACACCATCCCCCACTCTGGAATCATAGATAAACTTACTAAGTTGGGCATTAATCTCTATGTCACCCAATGGGTTGCTAAATGGCTTACTGATAGAACCCACGCTGTAAAAGTAGCCGACTCCAAATCCAGCTGCAGACAAGTGACAAGTGGAGTACCTCAGGGTTCAGTCCTGGGGCCGCTCTTGTTTGGCATCTACTTCTCTGAAGTACAGGTCAACACTAAGGGACTCTGGCTAACAAAGTTTGCAGATGACTGCAAACTGGGAGCCATTATTTAATCCCCAAATGATGTGGATACTCTACAAAAGGGCCTTACAGAAACAGATGCTTGGTGCCAGAGCCATGGGCTCAAGCTCAATGCCAAGAAATGTATTGTTATCCCCTTTGGGAAAAAACATGTATCCATGAATTACCATATAGGTGGCAGTACACTAAATACAGAAAGTGTGATAAGAGACTTAGGGACACAGGTGGACAGTGGTCTCACCTTCGATAACCACATCGCCACAACAGTCAGGAAATCCTTCGATGTGACACACCTCATCACGATGGGCGTTTCATCCAGAAAAAAGGAGGTCATTGTCCCACTGTACTCATCCCTCATTAGACCCATTATAGAATACAACGCCCCATTTGGTATGTACCTCTCAAGACATCTGCAACAACTGGAAAGGCCTCAGAAATACCTCACTAAAAGAATCACAGGCCTAAAGCAGATGCCCTACGCTGACCGCCTTAAAAAACTCCAGCTATACTCTGTTGCATATCGTCTACTCAGAGGTGATCTCTGCTTAACATACAAGGCCATGTCAAACCCAGAGCTGTTGGACATGCTACACTTAAAGAAATCCCAATCCCTCAGAGCTACACACTCCAGGGATCTAAACCTTGTCATCACAATAAACAAAACATGTTGGAGGGATAGGCTCCTGACCCAGAGACTCCCCAGACTCTGGAATAGATTGCCCATACATGTCAAGCAGAGTGCCTCTTTGGACCTCTTCAAGAGGAACCTTGATGATTGGATGGGAGAAAGGAAATTCACCCCAGGGATCACGTCAGTCGCCCTGCTAGACAGGGGTCCAGGAAAGTAACTAATGTGGGAAGAAATAGCCAGGGAATTGTTATGGCTAGGCTTGTATAGGCCCTAGGGCTGATAGCCTAGTACCAACCTATGAACCTATGAACATGCACATACATACATACATACATACACATGCACATGCATGCACATACACACACACACACACACACACACACACACACACACACACACACACACACACACACACACACACACACAGGCACACACACACACACACACACACACACACACACACACACACACACACACACACACACACACACACCCATACATGTTTTTACTCATTAAAACACATACACAGAGGCACTCACACACATGTTTACACAAGTATGCACACACACATGCACACTCACTCACACACACACACACACACACACACACACACACACACACACACACACACACACACAGATTCACATATGCTAGTACGTGCAAACACACACACACACATACACACACACAAACACACACACACACATACGTACAAGTAGACATACACACACACACACACACACACACACACACACACACACACACACACACACACACACACACACACACACACACACACACACAGTAGCACTAATAAATATGCACATTCATTCTTATTCAAAGCACAATACCTTATATCTACTAGCTATCAGTACAGCCCCAATTTGCCCTGCACAGATTCCTACCATTGGAAGGCACAGATTCCCACCATTGGAGGGCACAGATGTGCACCACATGAATGTAGCACAAACATAATGCCTTTGTATTCTTGCTTTGCCTTTCAGTTTTGCAGTTTGGGTGTCTATGAATAAAACTAAGCAAATACTGTAAGTAACAGTGGGAAGATCATTTACACAGACACCTCCAACAGAGTAATGCATTTACACACGGCATTCTGAGCCTTACAGACTACAGCCCAAAGTGGTGATGTTCAGCCTGAAAGAGGATATAAAAATCAGAATGCTCTTGTAAAATATACAAAACAACTTGCACTTTTCTTGCTAATTTGCAAACAATTATTGATAATGTCTTCAGTCTTATTATTCATGATCATCTAAGTACCAAAAGGCCGATCAATAATCCTTGTTCTGTTGAGATATGATGAATCATAAGCAAACTGCTGACAAATTACACTGTCAGCAAGTCTACAAGTTTAAAAACCAAATGGTGAATCATTAAATAAATATACAAACTCAGAAAGTAATTTTACAGGGAAAGGAGTACTCCCTGCACCCCCCAAACATGGGGACATTGACCAAAACCTTGGGGAAAAAGAAAAGCTTTTCCAGAAATGTCTTTCCTTTTCTTTTAACTCTTAAATCCCTGACCTCACAGTTTGTGAAAAGATATTCAATAAATCTGATTTAAGGACAGCAGTTATCAGTGGTCTGTCTGTCCATTTAAACAAGAACAACTCACAGAGCCTTGACAAAATCATCACCATCAGTCACCTTTTCCCCATTTTCTATGTGGAAGTTGCATCAGCTATAGCTATCTTTCTTTCTTGATTTGTTTGTTCCTTCTTTCTGTTCTTCTACTTTATTTTATTCATATTCATTGTTTGTTTATTTATTTACTTTATTTGGTAACCTACTATGTGGGTTGGACAAACTACTTCAGCTTTCTTCAGTCTCAGCTCAGGTCATGTTGGGACAAGCTAATGTTAAAAACTAAAGTGAATGCAGCAACATAAATGTAAATTTGCAATTAGACATACTAAGCTATTTCTAAACTTCTAATAGGCAATTATATGTTACAGAGGAGCATACAATGTGTAAATACTTTGTAATATTAAGTTATTTAAGAAATATTTGATATTTAAGGCAATATTAAATAAACTTAAGATTAGTATTTTAAAATTTATAAGTACAGAAGTACATGGCCGGCCTTAGGCATAGGCCAACGCAGGGACGCTTTTCCAGTATTTATTTGGTGTAGGTAGCCCAGGTTGGGGCACCTGGGTGAGGCCTTTTGCCTAGGGCACCAGCTGACCTAAGGCCGCTGCTGGGGGGTGAATGGGACAGCTGCCAAAGCTGTAAAGTGCAAGGCACTTCAGCATTTTGTGTGTGTTTAAAGTAGATAAAGCATTTTTATTTCACTCTCTCTGTCTCTCCCTTCAGTTGAAGAGCTGAGGGAGCAGGAATATGGCTATAGGTAAGGAAGCTCTTCATGTGTGATAAAAGTACATGAACATTTTTTTTTTGTTTTTTTTTTTTTAGGTTCATATAGGTTAAGTACTAGGCCAGGCCATGTTTAAGCCTAGCCAATTTCTCTTTTTGTGCTGAAAATAACCTATCCAATATGGTCAGAGATTGGTCTTACCCATTCCATGGTCAATAGTTATATATTACTCATAATAAGAATAATTGGGATTATATCATAGATAATTTAAGGGGACCTATGTATGGGATAAAACATTTAAGAGCTGCTTCTGTCCATTAGTGCACAGGGGGCAATCCTGGGGTAAAGTTTCTGTTTCACATCCATAGATCTAAGTTAATCTTGAATATGGACAGGAATGAACTTTGTTATATGTAGATTGGGAATCTGTTCCACAGCAGCTGTATCCTCTGTGAAATATACCTGTCCTTCTAAACTATTCTGTTGATGTTGCAGAAGAGGTTTAGATCCCTAGACCAAGTATTTATGATACCATTTGACTTTCTGATGTGCAGTACATCTACCTGTAATGAGTTGGAGGATGTCTTGTATGCCAGACACAGGTCACCTCTTAGCAGTGTGTAGGATATTGAGTATTGTGACATGCCTTTGAGTTGTTCCATATAGGACATGTCGTTTAGGCCTTGTATCATTTTATTAAGGTTTCTCAGTGAGAGCTTCAGTTGTTGCATGTGTCTGGACAGAAACACATTAAAGGGGGCATTATATTCAATGATTGGCCTAATAAGGTATTCCTTTTGCAGAAGTGGCTGGTATTCCATGCTTCTGGTCCATTTAAGGAGATGGTATTCCATGCTTCTGGTCCATTTGTGGAGATGGAGAGTTATGTTATACATATGGTAAATTAAGGACTTGCAAGTTTAGGCATTAATGGTTCGTAGAAGAGAGTATGGTGTTTCTGTAGCTCTAATTATAACTAAAAGGTGGAGACAGAAGTTAGTATTAAAGAACTGATACAGAGAGGTCACAAGAGATTGTGTATTGACCTCAGTGACCTTCCTGTCCAAGTAGAATGACTATTAGTGCGATTATTCAACACTGACTAGACTGTCAAATGGAGATAGAATGTCAAACTAGGTTGAAGAAGATCATTAACTGACAGCTGTCACTTGAAATGCAGTTATCACTAGGCCTCCGGAATTCTTAATAATTGCGTTAAAGTTGGTCTGTGGTTCAGTTGTTTAAACCAGACAACTAGATAAGATTTCATTTACAATACTTTCATTTGATATTGATATTCAGTTTGTAAACTAGTACTCTTGACTTTTTCAGCATGTCATTTTCTCTGTGCAGATCATAATTTGATGTCAAGACCCATAAAAACAGCTAGTGGACAGTTATATCAATGTTATACATGCGAAGATTGGATAGAGATGGGTGAAGGCTTCCAGCCTAGCCTTTTAGAATTGGATACATAATTCTGGCATTTGTAAATATAAATGTAAAATACAGGCTTGTTTCTTAAATGAAAGAAAATACTAAAATGTTGAACTTCAAGTTTGTAGCAACATTGCCATCTGTTGTAAGGAAAACTAGGTCAAGCATTTCACATCTGTTCTTTGAAATTAAAATTGTTTAATCACTGCCTTTGATGTTTTACAATTTGGCTCTGTTCTGGCTAGATAAATGCTTCCTGCCTATTGTTTTAAGGCTAAAGTTAATGACCAGAATTTACATGTGGAATGCCCTTTATTGCTCTAAGTGTAAAAGAATGTAAATGCAATTTCTGTATGGCCTGGGAACCAGGAAGGTGTAAAAGATGACGTAATGTTTAGCAGAACTGCAGTTTCAGTTTAAACAGTGAGAACCAGAGATTATTAAGCATTTTTGTCTTGATATCCAACCTACAGCACTGCCTGTTGTCTCAAGTAAGTTATCATAGAAGTGTGTTTGCTTGTAGAAATAGCTAGGACTATAAAGATTATACTAAGTGTTTTTCTGTTATGTCAGAACTGTACTACTGAATTATTTTACATTTCTGTGTGATCTCTGAACTCTTGAATAGCACTGTGGTTTAGTAGTATTGTCTTGTGTTTTTAGTATTTATTATTAAATATTTTTAAACCTTTTTCAACCGTGGCTGGTTTATGTAGAGATAAATTAAGCTCTAGAGTATATTGCATGCTTACAAGTGATCCTATAGTAAGCCCTTCCAATAAGCCTTGATTGCTTAAGTTGCACTACTATTAGATAATAATATTGCATAGTAATAATTGGACACCCTTTTAAGGGCCTTTGGGTAGCTGATAATTATTAGCTGGTGGTGGCAGGAATTAATATCATATAGTCTGGGTATAGGGACATAGCTGGAGAATCTGTGCCAGCCTTTCCCAGGAATGTCTGTAAATTTGTATAAATATTTATCTCAAAGTGTGGGTGAGTGTCTGCTACTTGGGCAGGGACATGAAGTACTGGTTGAACAGAGAGGATACTGGAGGTTAGCTTGCCAGCTAGGCTGAGATCTGGACCTATAGCTGTGCCAGTAGGGAGTCTTATTGGGGACCTGGGGAGCAAGGGAGTGACCAGCCCCAGACTGACTGTGATCTCTGTGTGCTCTTAAGGGAAATTGCACTTTACTGTGTGTATTTGTTATCCTTTTCTGGTGTTAGTGGTGAGGATTGAAGCTCCTTGATTGCTGGGCCAGGGCACGGGCATCACATATTAATTTGTTTGCAGTGGTGGGATCCACTTCACATACTAATTGGTGGGCATTAGTGGATATCCACATCACATATTAATTAGTTGTCAGATATTAATTGGCTTATAGTGGTGTAGGTAGAGTAAATCCTGTAGCTTATGTACAGTGATCTCTGAAAGTGTTTTGTACTCTAAAATAGCCACACAGTGAGTTCAGATCACAATTGTTTTATTTCTTTTGTTAGCTTAGTTAGTCAGGGTGAGCAGGCAGCATATTAGTAGAGGAGTATGGAACGCTAACAAGGAGCCAGCTGGTGGAGATGTGACAGGCTAGGGGACTGGTGCATGGAAACCTGACTAAGGCTGACCTGATTGCAGCTTTGGTTACAGCTGCATCAGAAAACAGCATCCAGGAGGACAAGCAGACTGGCAGTGGAGATACAATATCCTCAGAGAATGGACAGCTCAACATTTCCATGAAGGAGAATCAGGCTAGCAGTGGATATATAGTATCCTCAGAGAATGGACAGCTCAACCTTTCTGCAGTGGACTTAAAAATCCATCTGGAGCTAAATAGACTTGAGTTGGAAGCCAGGCATTTGGAGATAGAGGCTGAGGATAAAGTGCATCAGAGGAGGCATGAGAATGCTGACTCTTTGCCAGAGTCATGGAGGTAATGGGTAAGGGAGTAACTGGACCCCAAAAGCACAACAGGTCAGTAAATTTCTTCCACAATTTAAAGAGGGGGAAATTTTTGATAGTTTCATTCATATGTTTGAGAGGGTATGCAAACAGTATAGTGTTGACCAAAGGCTCTGGGTACAGTTCCTGACCCCCTTACTCCATGGTAAAGCTGTAAATGCATTCGCTAAAATGTCTAACATTGCATGTTTTGATTATACTGTTGTAAAACGTCACTTGTTAAAATGTTTTAAGCTAACACCTGAAATGTATAGGAAAAAGTTTTGTGAGCATAGATGCAATGCAGATGAAAGTGTGTGTGAATATGTTGCTGAACTGAGCACTTATTTTCATAGCTTGGTGAGTGGATGTCAGGCGACCACTTTTGAAGGGCTGGAAGACCTTTTGGTGAGGGAATAAGCCCTTAACCCTTTGCCTGAGGACATGAGGATCTGGTTAGCTGATAGACAATGTGCTACTTCAAATGAGTTGAGGAAGAAGGGAGACCTATACCTGGCAGGTAGGGCAGCCCTGCACAGGAAGGGGACCCTCAGTACTGCTCATGGGTCGAAAGGAACCCATGGTGGGCTGTACAGACTGCCACAACAGAATCTGCCAGTAGGAGGGGAAGCCACTAGTCCAGGTACACATCCAGGAGCTAGGGTTAAATGTTTTGAATGCAACCAATGGGGCCATGTGGCATACATATGTCCATGGAAGCAAGGTGGGGAACCAAAGGTGAGGGAGCCAGTAAGTGGGAAAGACAAAATGCCAATAGTAAGTTGTCTTGAGACAACAGGGGTACTAAACTTCCATCCTGCAGATGTCCAGATAGGGAAGGATTTGGATGAGGCAGTACCATGTACTTATGCAGTTACATGTGGTCAGGCTAGGAGACAAGCATGTGGGTCTGGTAGCCTGGGGGAGACCCAGACAGACTGCATGCTTGCAGCCAGGACTGGTAAGGTGGTTACTTCAGGGAGTGAGCTACGCTGTAGCAGTGAAACTGAAGGTGAGCCACAGCTGCTTATGGGTACTGATGGTCCCTTGGACAGAGTGACTGCAAAGGTAGTGGTGAGTAGTAGTACCCAGGCTGACAGTGAAGCACCACTGTCAGTGGATGCCAGACTTCCTGTGGATGGGGAGCTGGGAAGGGTTACAAGTAGACAGTTGAGACAGGCTCAGCTCTCAGACCCTACATTGCAAGGCCTGAGGCAGGTAGCTAGGAGGCACCTGATTCTCAAGGGAAGGGGGAATCTGTATACTAGGACAAAGGGTTACTATACAGAGAGTTGACCCCTGAGTGGGGGCTAGAAGAGGAGAGAGTACAGCAGTCAGTAGTGTCTAGAGCCTACTGTCTGGTGCTTCTAGCCATAGTCCATGATATTCCCTTTGCAGGTCATATGGGCATAAAATGTACAAAGAGGCATATTGTGCAGAACTATGGCATGTGTATATGCATGGAAACCGTGTCAGGTATCTAGTGCAGTCATAGTGTTTTGGATTTTTTGTTTTTTTGGAAAGGGTTTTTTGTAAAGTAATGTGCAGGACGGAAGTGATGGATAGAGTAAGCATGCGTGAGTAAAGTGGCACTGTGTGATGTATGTGTCTGCACATAAGTGGTCTGCTTTTTTTTTACTTCAAATTTTTCTGTTGACTAGTGCAACGAGTTTTAAATCTGCTTTCCTTCTAAAAATTGCAACATGAAAGATTGTTTCTTCTAGAACAATAAAATGCATGTTCAGTTACATTCAGGGAGGACAATATTCCAATGTAATGAGTTAAAAGTTAAGATAGTTTAAGTTTCTTTACAATATTCATGAGCCATTATTGACCATCTGTGATTCAAGAAAGTTTACTCCAACATGCAAAGAGTGGTGATCACAACATTCAAATAATGATATCTGGATTAGAAATGCAGCCAACTACTCCCTGTGTATGATTCCAAAACAAACTTACTGCATGTTAAAAAATGTGGAAGTAAAATTTAGTAGTGCCACATACTAACAGAATGCCAGAAACAATACAAACTTCATGACAGAAATAATTCACTGAAATTTTTTACCTGGCACAAGACAGAATGTTCTCCCTCGAAGTGTTTATACAGTAAATTCTTGATTTGAACTGCCCCTGCACCTTTTGCTCAAATCACCATTGTTTCATCATCTTTTTCTCTGGTATTATTTCCAATGATTTCTTTAAATAAAGCAAAAACATCAACAGATCCATTGGCATTAAGTATTAAATAGAACGATAAAAATACATTATCATGTCTTCCAGTAAAAATATTCAAAAGCCTTTTAATAAACCTTCAGTAAAAGGAAAATAACGGTTGAGTGCTTTCATCTTATTAAGTGTCAGACTTTGTCAGAACATAAACAATGAGCAGTCCCAGATACTTAAACTTTGTATTGTTTATTTGTGTTTTTGAGTTACCGTATTGTTATTATTTGAAAAAAGAAAATTGAAATAAAGAGATTTTGGAAAAAAAAAAAAGAACCCATCATGTGATCAGGACGTAGAATGACAACATATCCTTCCAGTAATCACATAGTATTAAAATATTATAAAGTGCAAGAATATATTGATAAAAACTTAATTACAATTCACCATAAAATATTTCAACTGCATCGCAGTTACATGTAATAATAAAGGGGAAAAAATGTACATATTGCCTAAAGGCAAAGTTTAAGGACACAGAACAAAAATATGTATTAAAACACTTTTACCGATTTAACTTTTCAAAGGTAGCAGATTTCATTCTTAACACATTCTCAATGATACCTGGAGAACTTACTGCATCTCTTCTGAGTTGCCACAATAACTCACAAAATTCCAATGTTTGCTTCAAAACAGGTGTGTATCTGTTTTCCATACTTGGGAATGTACAACCTTGCCCCAGGGGGTGTGATTGGAAAAAATAAATTGAATTTTTTTGAGTAAAAGTCAAATGAATAAAAGTGTTTTCATCTCTTTTTGTTGTGTGTGTATATATACATACACACACACACACACACACACACACACACATATATATATATATATATATATATATATATATATATATATATATATATATATATATATATAATAGATATATATATATATATATATATATATGTGTGTGTGTGTGTGTGTGTATATATGTGCACACACACACACACACACACACACACACACACACACATTATATATATATATATATATATATATATATATATATATATATGTATATATATATATATATATATATCTATATATATATATATATATATATGTATAATAGATATATGTGTGTGTGTGTGTGTGTGTGTGTGTGTATACACACACACACACATATACACGCACACACACATATATATATATATATATATATATATATATATATATATATATATCTTACATACTGTGTTTTGTTTGTCAGTGAGTATCAGACAGCTGTTACATTGTTTGAAGATACCCATATCCACCAAACGTGCTGTGAAGAAATTGGGAAAGTGCATATCCATGATGTCAGTTCCTTTATTGGGTGAGCTAAAAGGAGGCAGTTTATGAGGGTATGAGGGGTTAATAGTGGGCTGACTGAAGGTGCTTTTAAGACTAAAGACTAGACTAGCCTATATAATACTAAATTCAAAGGCAATGCTCTTCAACATGCAAACTAGTTGCACTATGCTACTCACTGCACAAAGTAGTTTGTTTCTGCATTCACTGAGTCATTGGTACAGTTTCAGAGGTAGTTTTAAATAAAAAAGTTTAGATTCTAGATATCTGGATGTATACAGGGCACTACTAACCACCACCACTGGGTGATGAGCAGTGACACACAAATGTGCCAAATTTATAGAGGCACTTAAAACATAGAAAACTAGCTTCTAAGCCCTCTGTCCAATAAAACAACTGCTTGTAGAGCTTTCTTATGTGAAAATTTTAAAGGTAAGTACTTTGCTTTTGTCTGGATGACATATGATGCAAGGCAATCATTTTAGAGGCACAGAAGAGGATGCCAAGCATTGCTGAGCTATGTGGGAATGAGTCAAGAGCTGCACAAATATGTCAAATTTATACAGGCATTAAAACACAGGAAACAGAATGTTAAGCCCTCTGGCCAACAAAATGACTATACTTACAGCTTTCGTATGTGTTTCCCAACTCATATATGCTGAGCCACTACCTACTGCTATTAGATGGAATATCCCAGTCCTCTTAATGTAAAAACACAAAAAATTGCTTGAGAGATTATTTTACCACAAAACAATTTTAGCAAACTAGCTAGACAAGGTGATTTTAAAGCAATCAGACAACAGCAAGTAAGTTTGAGCAAATACAGTAATTTCATCCTTAAATGCAGATAAATGCACAAATCAAACAAAACATCAGCAGTCAATCAATTAAATAGCTTCTGGAAATCCAGATTTTTAAATACAAGTACTTAATTTTTGCCTTGATGGCATGCAATGTAAGGAAATCACTTCAGAGGAGAGGATGAAAAACAAATGTTTCTGAGCTCTCTGGGAATGAACCAAGAGCTTTGCAAACGTACCAAATTTATACATGTACTTAACACAGAAAACTGTTTTCAAATCCATCTGCCCAATAACATAACTGCATCTACATCTTTCTTATGTATGTGTGTTTTCCAACTCATATATACTAGGCCACCATCTTCTGCCACTAGATGGAATATCCAAGTCCTCTTAATGTAAAACCACAAAAAAAATTACTTGAAGATAAATGCTAACACAAAACAACTTTAACACGCTAGCTAAACAAGGCTATGTTGAGTCAATCAGACCTACAGCAAGACAGTGTGAGTAAAGGCAGTAATTTCTGCCTTAATTATAGATAAATGCACAAATAAAACAATAAATCAGCAGTTGACCACTTAAATAGATTCTGATGTGAAATTCTTAAATAGAAGTACTTAGCTTTTGCCTGGATGGCATATGATGCAATGAAATCCCTTCAGATGCACAGCTGAAAACACCAAGCAATGCTGAGGTCTGTGGGAATGAGACAAGAGCCTTGCAAATACTCCAAGTTTATACAGATGTTCAAAACACAGGAAACTGTGTAGAATCCCTTCAGCAGGGGTAAAATTGAAGAAATACAACAATTAAGTACCAACAAAAATACAAAGCAGCAAGTTGCATAGTAACACTTCCAGCAAAGCTTCTCAAAAGTGTAGTTCCCAGCAATCAGCAAACAGTACAATATTGGGGCACTTGAAAAGGATTTAAAGTGCAAAAATTGGTAGATAAAGTAGGTAAATAAGGTACAAAACAATAAAAATCAACATTTTATCTGCCAAGGTAGCACAGGATTAATTCAGGACCCTACTAGCAAGGATACCAAGCAGATGGGAGCTTTGTGAAAATGGTGATTTGTAGTATAGGAGGTTAGCTAAAGAGCAACACTTATTTGCTAAGTGGGTTTTCAGTATGATATATGTAAACAAATGAATGGAAAAAGTACTTAATCAGCTTACACCACTTACAATAGCATTCAAAGGAGGAGGGAGGGACTTTGCTAGTCTGATTACCATAAGGGGTAGAAGACAAAGACACTGTCGCTTAACCTCAACAGAAAAAGGGAGAGAGGGTTGGTAAAAAATTTTTTGCTATAAAAATCGAGACAAAATAGACACTGCAGTATTTTAAGTCTGCATGTGAGCCAAAATGGCCTGGGATAATGTTTTGGCCCCGTGACATATAGATTTAATTAACAAAGATGAGGAGAGCAATCCAATCAGGTAAACAAATCTGTATAAACCAGATCCAAGAGCTTTAATAACACAGCCAAGCTGCCAACAAGAGTGTGTGTAAATGCTCAGGCCTCTAATTTTAACAAAACTTCCTTAGCTAGAAAAACAAAATACTTCACTTAGAGAAAGTTCAGAGCTACTATAAGAAAACAAACAAATCAGGCACACAGTATTTCAGGTCTGCATGTGAGCAAAAATGTCCATGAAGGAAAAATATATGCTTCAAACATGTATAGCAGCACCTGCAATATTATTGAACCACTTGTAGGAACCATTAGACTGTCGCAGACTGCTGCCTCCTTTACCCTTAGTAAATTTTACTGTGGGGGGAGGGTTAACATAATGGTTAAAGGAGAACTGCACCCAAAAACAGAAAAACATGTTATTCACTTATCTTGAACTTTTCTGCATTACTAATGTCTCTGAATCAACTACGGTGGTGGTGCTGCGGTAGCGTTGTCGCCTCACAGTTAGACGTTGCCCGTTCGATTCTCAGTTAGAGCGTCTTCTGTGTGGCGACATGACTGTATGGGCGTTCCTTTGTTGAAGGTTGCGCATTAGGCCCGGCAAGCCAGTACGTAAAAATCTACTGCCAATCATTAGCGGACCGGAGTTCTGCTGTGGCGACCCCTAACCGGGAAAAGCCGAAAGACACAAACAAACTAATGTCTTTGAATAAAAGTAAGTGGTTATTAATTTTTAAGTTGATATACCCCAAAATGGCCAGAAAGGAGGCCTTAATGGGTAATATGATTTTGTTTTACTGTCAATGCTTTTGCCTTCCTAATGCAATTTTAAAGGAAGAGAGTAAATCCCAATAATGAGGGGATAATTTACTGTGTTTTTATCTCTGACCAGTTTACAACAGGATTTTGATGGCCTACTTTTCACTGTCAGCATCAATTTGCAATTTTAATTGCTTTGCTTCCTTTGATTTTCATTAGTTGACTTCACTTTCACAGCATTTTAAAAGACTGCACCCAAAAATTGAAAAAAAAAAAAAAAATATATATATATATATATATATATATATATATATATATATATATGTGTGTGTGTGTGTGTCTGTGTGTGTGTGTCTGTGTTTTCTCAGGTTTACAATCATATGTTGGAAACACACTCGGTCAAGTTATCACATCGTCGGCATTTAATAGCGAAAATGAAAACATTTTTCAGCCCCCATCTCAAACCATGTTAAAGTCGAGTGTTTGGTATTTGCCATTTTGAAAATGTGCCCATTGAGCTGCGTCTGCCATCTGGACATCGATATTCAAGCTTCAGTATGCTAGGTTTTGATTTTCCGCCTCTTTGAAAGTGTACTTTCAACGTTCCATTACTCGACCAAGTGCATTTCCATATTATGACAGTAAACCATTTTTTTAGCATATCTTGAACTTTTCTGCATTACTAATGTCTTTGTGTCAAAGTAATTGATTCTTATAATTTTCTAATTTGTTATACCATAAAATGGCCTGACAGGAGGTTGCCACGAGTAGCATGATCTTGTTTTAAAGTAAATGCCTTTGCCTTTCTGATGTTATTTTATAGGGACAGAAAGAAATTTCTATCATGAGGGGATCATTTGTTGTGTTTTTTCTCCCGTCAGTTTACAACAGTACTGTGATTGCTTACTGTCAGCGTCAATCCGCATTTTTCATTACTTTGCTACCTTTGATTTTCAATAGTGGCCATCTATATTAGAGTATTTTAATGAATATTTGAATGACAGGCTTGAAGATATAGCTGAATTAATTGTTCTTTTTAAAGTAAAAGTTGTAGTTCACTGTTCAAGTATGAGAAATCTATCCCATTTGATTAATAGGTATTTGTGTAACATTCACAGATTTAAATATTGTAGCAAGAATTAAAGTCTTCATTGTCAATCTTCTTTCCCTAATTGTCTGACTTGTCTCAACAAAACACTGCATGCATTTCAAAAATGCTGTAACTCAACACCAGAAGAAACATGCACTTTTAAGTAATAAAGTATAGAAAAATGCAAAATCAAATACTGACAGAAAGTAAGATGAGTTAGATTAACACATTTTCTTTCATTCTGGCACTCAGGATTTGATTAAAGGGAAATACTGATTTGTAATAATAAAAAATGTGTTTCCTTGTTCATTTACATCTGACAACTAAGTCTGAAAGCCCTGCCTTTGCTCAGAGTCCAGGCCTGACTATTTATCTGAGGTGTCATGCTGGCAATCAGTAACTGAAAAGGCACATTTAAATGCTATTCTTTAAGAAGCATTGTTTTCTTAATGGCTCTGTTGTTAAGATAACTGACCTAACCTAATTACTCTACCACTCTTAGTAGCCTTCATGATGTAACAGATGATAAGACAAATGCAGGAAAGAAAGGAAAACAGGAATAAGTTCAGATGTAAAATGTATTTATTTATTTGTTTATTTATTTGACATTTGTTAACCGTGTTCGTCCAGCTGAGCCAGGGGGTCCATTTTCAGTGGAGACCCAAGGAGAAAAGCTCCAGGCAATTTATAGTCATGCAAAAGATTAACAAAAACATAGTGGTCTAATGTACAAGCACATAAAATAAAGGTATAAGATGCAGTTCACAGCACAGTGCTCTATAATGCAATGAAAATACCATTACAAAATGAAACAATGTATAAAAAGGTACTCTCAGTAGATAAACATAAGCGACGTAGCATTACGCGCATAGCAAAATTCATTTAAAATGGGTGGCGAAAGCCAAACACACTCTGGCTAGGCTTATAAATGCACTAGGGCAGATAGCCTAGTATGAACCTATGAACCTATGAACCTATTAGAAAAACGTTTGTGTTTCTAATGCCAGAGAGAAAAGACAAAGGGGGTGATAGTTCAGAGCAGAAGAGAAGTAAGTGACCGAGTTGTCATGTGGGGACTTGACATGTGCAGAATGCAGTCTTTTGTAGATGGTGTTTTAGTTCTCTTTTAAACTGGTGTTTTTGGAAAATGTTTCTTATATTGAGGGGGAGTATGTTCCATACATGAGGTACTGAGTATTTGTAAAGGGACTTTCCAATGTTCTTTTTTGGTTTGTAGATGTCAAGAAGATATCTGTCAGATTTGCGAAGGTGATGGAGAGTGGTGTAGTAAGATACTAGGTTGGAGAGAAAAGGACAGGAAGAGGGATTATAGAGAATGGAGTGTGTGATATGTAAATGAAGAAGTAGCAGTTGAGAGAATTCAGGCCATTGAAGTGTCTTAAGGGTGAGACAGTGATAAGAACTGTGAGGAAGGTTAGTGGCAAATCTGGCTATTTTATTGTATGTTTGGTCAAGTTTGTTCAATAGAGTATATTGAATATTAGTAAGAATAGGGTCAGTGTAAAGCAGACATGGTAAGAGAAGTGACCGAGCCAGACATAGTTTGGAGGAAGGTTTAAGGAATTTCTGATTTCTGTAAAGTAGTCCAACTTTCTGGTGTTTTTTTTTTATACATTGTTTGATGCATATGACGAATTTTAGTTCATCTTCGATAATGGTACCAAATAGTTTAGTATAAGGTCCGGGTTTAATGATGGTGTTATTGAGGGAGGTGATGGCAAAGGAGGATTTGTGTTGTGCCAGTGTTCTAGGAAAGAAGAGAAGGAGTTTTGTTTTTTTAGGATTTAGTACTAGTTGATTGTCTGAGAGCCATGTTTCAGCACATGAGAAGGTGTCCTGACTGAGTGCTAAAAGATCAGGAATATTATGAGCAGTGATGATGTGTGGAATCATGTGCATATTGTTCTAGTGGTGAGAGCTTGCAAGCAGAATGTAGTTTGTTAGTGAAAACATTGAACAAGAGGGGGCCCAGGATACATCCTTGAGGAAATCCTGTGTTGACTGGAAAAAAATGGAGAGAAGAGAGTTTTCCAGGGAACAGATTGTTGCCTATTATAGAGGTAGCTGGAAAACCAATTTATAGAGGAGCTAGAGAGATATAAAGGTCAGAGAGTTTAGTTAGAAGTGTAGAGTGAGAGACAGTATCAAAGGCCTTAGAGAGATCAGGGAACAAGCAGGAGATCAGCATTTTGTTGTCACAGACCTCAGCTATTGTTTGGGTGAAGGAAAGTAGTGCAGTGGATGTACTGTGGTGGGGCCGAAAACCATATTGGGTGGAAGTTAGCAGGTTATTGTCAAGCAGGTGTTTAAGTAGCTGTTTACGTATGCACTTTTCTAGAATTTTGGAGCTAGTGAACAAGATAGGATAGGAAATAAATAGAATAATTATTAAGTTATGCTTTTTCTGTATGTGAAATGTTTAGTATTTGATTACAGGGAAGGAAAATTACTTTAAAGGAAAGAAAAACTTGACTTTTGGGTGGAGTTCCCTTTAAAGTCTTTACCTCATAGACACAGGGTACATTGGTTGATTCTGACCTCAGGTTATTGACTAGGTTTAAAATGACCTTTCAGGACAGTTATCCAAGTATTCACCTATGAACCTGTTATTTGAGATCTCATACAAGCAGGCAGCAACTCCTATTAAGTTTCACAGAATATATGTCAAATATAATGTGGCTATTGGAGCCCTTCATGGTATAACTTACCCCTGTATAGACCCAAGTGTCAGGTATACTACAGTGTCATCATGTGATGGAGCTGGCAATCATGTGAACATGAAGGATGACATTCCATTACAGGACAGGTTGTGTAGTCAGCTGATAAAACCATATATCAGAGCACACAATGCACAGATTTGGATAATATGCATACTGCATGAAATATCTTGCCTATCAGCATATTCCATGTGGCTAATACAAGTCAACAGACTAAAAACATACAAAGCATGGAATGCCTACTCTCTTGACTCTGAGAGATGTAAATGCTTAACACAAATGCATGTTCCTTTGCACGTGACATTGTCTACCCACACTCTTCTACACACAAACAACCCACTAGAAGAAATATAAAGTGAGGTACATCGGAAGATAAGATGTATCATTCAACAGATCTCTGGGCTGTTCATATCCTAGTTCTAGAACTTGAGCATATCCAGGGTACTGTCCACTGAATAAACATGAATACATCCAATATGGTCTCTGTGTAGGTCATATTTTATGGCCTCAAAAAAGCAATGCCATGTGTGTATGTATGTGTGTGTGTGTGTGTGTGTGTGTGTGTGTGTGTGTGTGTGTGTGTGTGTGTGTGTGTGTGTGTGTGTGTGTGTGTGTGTGCGCCCGCGCGAGTGTGTGTAAATGAGTGTGTATGAGTGTATGCAATGAGCACACATGAGTGTATGCAAAATCCTGCATAAAACAAGAAAAGGGAAGGGGAGATACTAAAATGTCATAATTCTGTATACTCTGAAGTTCAGCCTGTGTTAAACGAACTGTGTTGGAGGAACTATTTTGTATCAAAATATTACATATAATATGAGTTTAACAATACAACTACAAAAACATATCAAAAACAAATGCAGAGGTAGCCATACCTTGTAGTATAGAGGGATGAATCTTTGACTATGACCCAGGCATTCTAAGTTCTAATAGCAGCATGGATGCTGGAAAATGAGGGCAGATGATGGTGAGACTGAACACCTGGCTCACCAATCCTGGAATGAAAGAAATTGTGGTTTCTTGGTCAGCTGATTTTCTGCTTTGTAACTGAAGACCAGTAAATTACAAAGGCCGTCAGCGAGGGAGACGTGCTTGACTCTTGAAAGCTGATAAAAGATAGCTCTTATAGGTGTGTGTGTGTGTGTGTGTGTGTGTGTGTGTGTGTGTGTGTGTGTGTGTGTGTGTGTGTGTGTGTGTGTGTGTGTGTGTGTGTGTGTGTGTGTGTGTGTGTGTGTGTGTGTGTGTGTGTGTGTGTGTGTGTGTGTGTGTGTGTGTGTGTGTGTGTGTGTGTGTGTGTGTGTTTATTTATATGCATGCATATACATCATGGGAGGGCATAGAAGGCCATAATAGTGGGACAGGTACTCATGTTAGTGACCAGGAATGAGAATAGGGCCTCACAATGGAAAAAGTCTTTATGGTTTACAGAAAGAGAATGGGCCAGAAATGGCTCTTGCACTGTAAGGAAGAAATGGCTGAGTAGACTGCAAGGGTGACCGACTGGTGGCAGGCAGCAGAGCACCAAAAAGCATATACACAGGCAGCCCATTTTCTAAGTGAAATAATGCCTAAGAATATTAGTATTATATGAAAGTACTGGACATTACAGGGATGGTGAGGTCCTCACAACAACCCAGTGTGAACTGTTAGTCCCATTTAATGCCCAACCTATCAGTCATTATTGCTTGCATAAATGAAACATTTGTAGGAAAATCTTCAATTACTTGACAGCAACTGCTAAGTTTTGGATTGTCACAATAATAGACAAATATTTTGTAATGTTTGCCTTTGACATTTTGGAACAAGAATAAATGGCATAACAAAAGCTATAATCAAGAATAAAGGTAGAGCTTTGGCACTTGCTAACACTGGTAAATCTAATAAATGGGTTGGTTCTAAAAAGATACAGACCTGTGACACAGCATTGCCCTGGCAGCTTAAAAGAAGTCAGAACTATTAATAGTAGTAAAAATGAGCAAGTATAGGTAATTGACATGGTGCTTTTAAAATTATAGGATATTTCTATAAGGGCATGATGTATAGAATAAAATAAAAATACATTCACCAGAAAAAAGTTTACTACCTAAATACTAATTATGTGTAGAGAAAGCATGCATTTGAGTCAAATAGTTGTTAGCTTGTCTGTGAATAGGTTTTTGTGAGTCATAAAAGTGCATGCCACCAAAATGCACCCTGGAAATTATTAGAAACAGCAGAACTAAATACAAAATGTCTAGACAAAAAGATACAGCACTGGTGCTTCGTTAAATGTTTCTGGCTGTAAGAATTGTGACAGTGCTTTTATGAGAAATTGTTTATCTTTACCTAATACCATCGGAAAGTAATCTGTCGAGAATAAATAAGCTATCTGCCAGCAATAATGCTGTAAATCTAGGACTAGTCTTCTCAGGAGATCAAAAAGCAGGTAATGCAGGGTATAACTCAACTGACGTGGCATCTGTAATAAGACAAATGAGGGATACTGTGAATGTGAACAGAATTGTCACCTGAGACTGTACACTGTTTCGCTGGATGTCTGTCAAAGTGAAGTGCAACTTTCATGTGGAGTAAATTGGATGAAGAAAGAATTCATGCTTCATTTGTCAAATTTTGAATATCATGTATGGAAGATACAGCAGTAACATATATTCCCTGAGGTCTGTTTGTGCAAGACAAAGAAGAAAGTACTCAATTTTCAAATGTGGAATGATACTCTGAAGGAAGTATTTTTGTTCCCGTAAGTATATTGCACGGTCGGTTTTGATCAATATTAAGATAAACATGACACTGCTATAGATGCAATCAGATTAGTGATATCTCAGCATTCTGTGTAATAAATGATTGCAGGATTGTTGCATTTCAGTTGCATCATTTTCCAGTGAAAAACAGAAAGGCCTTCATTTCATTTATTCATTCATTCATTCATTCATTCATTCATTCATTCATTCAATCATTCACCAATTGCCGCCTTTGTACAGTTCACTGTCACAAGGGAGCTGAAGCCTCTTCTAGCTCTCACTTTTTGCAATACATCAAAATTAATCTTCAGTTGAATGTTGTCTTCATGGTGGTTAGGGTTAAAAAGTCCCAAATAGGATGTCATCTTTATGATGGAGATGGTCAAAGAATCTCTGTTAGGGTGTTATCTCCATGGTGGAAAGGGTTGCAGAATTCCCAATAGGCTGTCATCTCTATTGTGGAGATGGTTAAAGTCATTAATGCAAAGTGTCAGATGGTCCATTATCAATTAGCAAACTACACAATACAGGAGCTGACTGAGGATGGGGAGTGGCTAATAATGGCTTGCCCATAATGGCAGAAGGGAGGCAGCCAGGCTTGCTGCTGTCCCATCACCCAGAAGGAGCTGCCTGTAATAGCAGGGAACAAAGCTGCCATTAACATTAGGCTAAATCAAAGACATTCATACCAGCCATCATATACATAACCAGTGTCAGTGTAAATCGGAGGATACATTCTAAGGGCCAGTACTCCATGGGAGCATGCATTTTCAGGGCCAGTACTGCATGGGAACATGCATTCTCGGGGCCAGTACTGTAGCTGCCTCTTGCAAATGATGATAAAACAGGACAATTTCATTACATATAAATGCCTGTCTACGGCTGTCGGGATGATGGCCTCCTTACTGCTTAATTCCTTCCCTAACTTGTAGAAACCTACACAGTACTGCATCAGAAGTCAAATCTTTGATATAAAATATTGGAACCGCCACATAGGTAGTTATGGGATATTTTTTCAGTGTTGACAAGGGAATGATATATGATGGAACAGCAAATGAAGGCAAGAGATCAAGAAAACAGTATATAAAAAGGACAGGACATGAGACAGTCTCAGGACACGCGCACGCACACACACACACACACACACACACACACACACACACACACACACACACACACACACACACACACACACATATACAAACACCATACACACACATATGCACATAAATTCATACACACACATGCATATATACACATGCACAAAAGCACACACAAATACACACACACACACACATACACACACACACACACACACACACACACACACACACACACACACACACACACACACACACACACACACACACACACACACACACACACACACACACATGTTCATGGGTTATCTGGATGCATAAGAGAAATAATTCAAACAGAATCTTAAGCAACTGCTGATTACCAAAGATACAGATGATCCTATAGACTGACAAGATTCAATGACAGCACTTTCTTCTGGAAGATTACCCCAGATCATGCAAAATTAGTTATAAACCTGAGGACAAATGGAAAAAAGAGACTGTTAGATCACCTAGAAAAAAGGTGGACCAGAGACACATTCTGCCATCACTAGAGGCCCAGTAAAAAGTATAATCAGACTGTTGTAGTTTTAAATAAGTTAACCTCAGTAATCAGAACACAGTGTTCAGGTAAGATAAGAGCTCAAGGAAAGAAAGGTGAGACATCTTACAATGAGAAATTCCCAGCAGGGAAGGAAACGAGTCAAGATCTAAAACCATATCGTCAAGGTAAAGCATTGCACTGCATAACCTGTAGGGGTAATCCAGGCCCCTGCTAAACAGAAAACTATAGTGAGAAAAACATGGCATAATCCAGGCCAAGAGAGACAGATGTTCACCTGTGTACAGAAAAGCACATGAATGATGACAAATAGTATAAGGAACAGTAAACGCATTAAGGAGTATGAATTAACCATTATAAAGGGAAATGAAGTCAGAGAGAATTACAAGTAAGGAGTGTCTTGAAGGCAGGCATGCACAACTTAAGCAAGTACATAAGACATGTAAAGATGATACAAACAGGGAGTATATTTGAAAATATGACGTTTCATGAGAGGGAAAGAGGGGAAGGAGTGGCATAACTATAATCATAACATTTCAGAAATGAAAGTGAAACAACTTAAAATGCTAACAGCAATTCAAAAACTATAAAGAGAAGATATGCAGGATAAACAGATAAAGCTGGGACAGGTAATGTAAAGCAGAAATAACAAGTAAAAATGCCACACGAATGATATGCATATAGAGTAGACACTGACAGTTGGAATGTGTCTGTTTTCTCTGAAGCCTCAAGATTGTTAAAGAAAAACTGTTTTCTTTTTGTTCACATTCACAAATGACCTAAGTGATTCCACCATTATTTATAACATATAATTTTTTTTCTTATACAGTCTGTTATTTTAATCTGTCCACAGTATAAAAAGAAAATTACAGAAAAGAATCACACAAAATGGATCTGCATAGGTTCATAAAAATTCCATTTTCATCTTGAATACCTTTGCTCCTCATATTTATTTACATTTTACATATTAATATATCACAGTTTCTCTTGAGCATGTATTTTATACAGCAATCAGTATACCTTACTGCAGGTAATGTAATGATTTATTCATTAACTGACAATAGTACATTAATACAGTGAATTTGCAAATATACTTAGGAAAATATTGCACAATCATACTGATGTAATGGATTCAGAAATAAATGGCACACAGAACGTAGCAGGAAAAAACATTTTGACTTTTGCTATGTTACCATGAAGATGTGTAAACCTTCATGTAATACACGATACATGATAAGTGAATGCTGTACCCCTCCATGCAAATATCAATTGTCTACTTACGTTAGGTGCAGTTTAATAAGCCAACATGCCAAAGTAAACAGATTTACAGGATAAAGCTGAGCCAAAATAAGACATAATGTACTATAAACATTCCATTCAGCAAAATTACCATGTATTATAAAACTCTGTGCCAACTTAATCATAGTATGATCTCAGCCCTCTTATTAATTCCATTTCTTAAGGAAAAGGGATAAATGAAAACAGATCTTATGTTCATATAGGTCACTTATTCCCCATTTAAGTAAGTATTATATTTCATTTCAGATTGAGTGGGAACTTAAATTCCAAAAAAAAAAAAAAATTTCCTTACCACCACTGACATATTCCAGGCTCTTAAAATATAAGCACTTTTCAGATCCAAATATTTAAATAGATTTTGACAGTGTAGACCTAATTATTGCATAAAGTGATAAATCTAAAATGCTTTCAGTTTCCAGTGCTAACATCAAGTTTATTGAATTATTGTATCAGGCATAGTGACATGTATGTGTACATTTGGGCATGTGTGAGTGTGAACATATGTGTGCATGTGAACATGTGTGTGTGTGTGTGTGTGTGTGTGTGTGTGTGTGTGTGTGTGTGTGTGTGTGCATGGTTGTGCGTATGTGTCCGTGCATGTGTGTGTGTATATGCGTGCATAAGTGTATCTGTGTGAGTGTATATGTCTGCAGAGCATCATCAGTTTTACAACATAACAAGAGACACGGATACTTGCTCTGTCTTGTCAGCGGTATCATACACAGTTAGTACATTTTTATGGACAAATAATAACATTAATAAGAAGTGTAGCAGAAAGGCTCATTTCTTTACTCTTCACAATGCTTGTTAAATTTTACTAATTTTTTCCACATGCATACAGTTTAAAAATGCTTCAGTTCTTCTTTAAAAAAAGACCCCATGAACAACGGATAGCAAGCTTATGGCCTTAGGCCTCAAGCAGCTCTCAAACCAGAATAATTGTATCTACTACATGGCATTCATATCTGCACAGACTATCCTTCTTTTCATTTTGGGGACTGTGGTCTTCAGCTGAGTGTGGTAACCCCTCATACTTGGAAAGCCAAACACAAACGAAAACCAACCTTCACACAAAGTAACACAGGCTGAAATCCACTGATCCAAACAAGAACTTTTATTTAAAACATGAAATGAATTAAGCGCTTTGTCTGGTATATATAACCAGACTTCTTAAGACAACTAAAAACTGCATGCAAAGCAATTTATATACATCAGAGTCACAATTGGTCACACCCCACTTAAACTTAATGAGCTCAAAGAAAAGAAAAACTTTTTATGCTAACCAAAATGCATAATGCAGCTAAAAAAGCATCTCATATAAATCACTTTGTAGAATAAAAAAATGCATATGTATCTGTTCTAAAATTAGAAAATTTGTCATACAATAAATAGCCTAAACTTACATGGTATGAAACATTTTTTAAAATTGCATACATATACAAATAATTATGCTAACATTATTATGCAAAAATTTATTAAAACATAATTCTGAAAAAAACATTTAACCTGGTCTATATCAAATAAAGTCAGGGACACTCTCACTAACTAGAACTAGAAAAATTACCTATCAAATACTTTTAATTTTAACTTGCTTGATATGGAAACTGTGTCATTTAAACCTGGGGGGGAATATGCATGAAGAAAAAACTGCCACCACATTTCTTTCTCTTCAAGGAATACTTTCCATAGGCACACCCTATCCCCATGTTTACTTGTTGTAATATTACAAATTTAAATGTATGAACAGCGAAAAGTTTTGTGTACCTATATAGTGCATTTTTCTCATCATGTTACCGCATTTCATATCTATGCTCATATATCCTTTGAGCCAGTTTGTGTTTAGTTTTGCCTATGTAAAAGGCTCGGTACTTGGTACACATAGCAGCATACACAACTGATTGAGTATAGCAACTATATTTACCATTAATCTTAATCCTTTTATCATGTATAGTAATACTAGTAGTTGGCAGAATAAAATTACACTGGTGGCACATACCACATGGATACATCTTTCCTTCTATTCCCCCATCTGTAGTTTGTTCCAGGAGCCGCTTGATATTCCTGCCCTTTCTAAAAACAAAGTTAGGTTTCCTACCACAAATCCCAGCCAAACTGGGTTCACTCAATAATATAGGCCAATTCTTATTAAGAATGTCCTGTACAATGTGACTCTCACTGGAAAAAGTGGATACAAATAAACATGAAGGGCTAAAATTCTGCCAGGTATCAATAACCTGAGAATTATCTAACTCAGTGTCCCCCCTATCATGCTCATGGTTGTCTCCAGATAAGCGAGTACCATCCCCAGAGGTAGGGGGGCAAGGAATATTCCCTGCACACCCCAAAATGGGGATATAAAAACACTGTGTCGCTTTCTTTTAACTTCTTGTTTGATATTGTATACAAGACTGTCAGGATATCCTCTATCTAAAAATATCTGCCCCATAGTGTCACATTCTTGCAAAAAATCTTCAAACTTAGAAACCATGTGGGCTGCTCTTACTAGTTGGCCCTTAACTATACCATATTTCACGTGCATTGAATGATTGCTGGAATAATGTAGGATACTGTTAGAATAGGTGATTTTTCTAAATATAGTAGATTTTAATCCCCCATCCTGTAAGTTATTTATCTTAACATCCAAATAGGAAATTTCCTTTCCATCCCAGATGTGTGTGAACTTCAAAAATTCTGTGCTGTGATTAATATAATCAATGAAGGGGGCAATATCCTCTTTAGGTCCCTTCCATGCTATGAATAAATCATCCAGGTACCGTAAATATAAAGAGCAATGCAAAAAAATAGGAGGAAGGGAATAAAAAACACCTTTCCCACCATAACATTACAATGTTTGCAAATAAAGGACCACACACTGACCCCATGGCAATCCCTAGCAGTTGTTTGAAATAGTGCCCATCATAATAAATATAATTGTTCTTCAACACAATGTCTATAAGTAGTACATACAAGTTAATCTTGTCTTGCTCCAACCCCAATTCTTCAAATAAGAATTCCGAAAACCATTCCAATCCAATATTTTGCGGGATATAACTAAACAATTCCTTGACATCGATAATTATAAATGAAAAACTTTCCCCCCTAGTTGCAATTATGTTACATTTTTCCAAGAAGTGCCAGGAATAGTGGCATATGTGAGGGATACTCAGCACCTTGTCTTTTAGATGCCTATCCAGATATTTAGCTATGTAACTGGTTTTAGACCACCCTGAATCCACAATATGGCATAATGGTGGATTGACTAAATCCATGTGGATCTTAGGTACCCCAAAAATAACTGGGGTTTTTGGGGAGTCGGTTGTCATGTAGTTAAACTCATCTATGTTAATCTGATCTTGTGTTAGCATATCTAACAGATCACAATCTATTTTCCGATAAGCAATGTTGACTTCGTTAAGGGAGACTTTGCAGTAAGTATCACTATACAAGAGTTTAAACATGCTTTGCACATAGACATCTTTATGCATAAACACCATCCCCCCACCTTTATCAGGTTGCATAACTCTGAGATCTCTCCTAGCCCTGAATTCTGTTAGCAGATTGGATTCAGCCTCCATAAGGTTACAAGCTTGGTCATGTGCACCTAGAAAATGATGGAATCCATCTCACAAACCCTTTCGAAAGACTTCAGAATATTGTGCGGGTCTGGGTTATAAGTACTCTAATTCCTGTATTTACTCCATTGAATGCATCAGTGTCATTCCTGTGTAAAAATTTCAAATTTAAATTGCGTGTATACAACTTTAAATCATAAATAAGTTCAGCTAAATTACTAGATCTACTTGGTACAAAATTGTACCCTTTACACATTAAATCAGCATGAGAAACAGATTAAACAACTTTGGTATAGTTATACATTTTAAAATCCTTTTTAGTATTCATAACAATAGTAGGTGGTTTAAAAACAGTCACCTCTGTTGCCTGTTCATATTGGCATAGGGGCCATTCCTCTTCCCTTATTGTCTCCAACTGTTCCTTTGTGGATAAGGATTGCATTGTTGCTGCCTGCGGTTCCTTATCCTTTCTGAGTGTCTTGGCCCTGGGGTGCCTAAAGGGACCTCTTCCCTTTCCCTTTCTTCTTCACCTCTATTATGTTCCTCATTTTGAGAATGTGAAGGAAAATGTACCATGCAGTTCCAATAGTTCCTGGATGACATGTCAGCACATGCTGGTGAGCACATATATTTCTTCAACATCCGTGAGGTGTTGACCAGCAATATGCGTCTCTTCCACCAAATAGCAGAATACCCTGAGGTAGTTGGTGCTATAGACTGCATGCACATACACATCAAATCACCACCTGGTGAGTGGGGTAGGGTCTACATAAACCGCAAGGGCTTCCCGTCCATCAACTGCCAGGCTGTGTGCGATGCCCAGGGTATTATCTTGAATGTGTCTGCTGGCAGCCCTGGAAGCTATTATGACTCCCACATCTGGCATATGACACAGCTGTACCAGACATTGCCATTGGGTACATCCCATCTGGCAACCTAGTGGGGGATGCTGGTTACGCACTGGAGCCATGGCTGATGATACCTATCAGAAACGCACACACACCCAAACATGAACTCCATAATGGGGCACATGTACAAACCAGAATCATAATAGAGTGTGTGTTTGGGATGCTCAAGTCACAATGAACAGCCCGCCTCCAGACCTACACAGACAGACTACAATAGGTCTGGTAGTTGTATGTTAGTTCTGAAGGGCAAGAAGTCTGAAACTGAAATGTAGGTCAATAAAACCTAAGATCTGTACTCTACTGATATGCCTCTAGTCTGCATAATAGGTCAGAATACAAACAAAATGGAAGCCAACAGAGTACCTGAAATACAAGTTCAGTCATAGCAAATGTTTACAGTTGTCAGGTGTGCCCCCCCCCACAATCCTATGTGCAAATGCAATAACATGTACATGTGGGTTTAATAACAGTACAGCACAGACTACCTGAGCTGGCCCCATTTACAGGATAGATTGTTTCATGTGTACAATATGCAGGAGTCCATGTGTTAGGATGTTGTGTGTTCAATATTGTCTGGAAGTGGTCAGTATGTAGGCATGGAGGGTTGTGTCTCAATGGCCTATGTGCAGTACTGTTGATGACAGGGCCGTGTTCTGACAACTGCAGTGCCAACCACAATGCATCTCAGCAATACCCATGTCAGCAGTCGTCCATTCTCACTGTCCAGATGTCAATATCTGTCACCATCTGAAAGATGGACATGCCATGAATGTGGGCCCAGACATATACAAAGTACACAGGTGGAAGTACCCTAGACAGAGTACATAAAATTTAACTGTCAACTGTACACACCTTTGGAATTGTACATACAGGTTAGCAGCACATTAGTTGTCTGTGTAGTATGGAATACTGATGTAGTCTGGCCAATCAGTGGCAGACCACAAAAGGCACTGTTATGAAGTAATGAGAGACTGCCTATGTTTCCGCACAAGGCAACATAAGGGGAATGTCCCAGGTATATTTGTGAGTCAGCTGCAAGAAGCTTCCATATCACACATGCACTCAGCTCACCCCACCATCAGCCACAGGTTTATCACAGGTCATATCCCTGCTGGTGGGAATGAATACAGTATGACCCTCATTTCTGTATGGGAATACCCACCGAATGCAGCATGCTGAAGAGGTGTCCCATGCAAGTGTGTCCCTAGCTGTAAGTAGCACCCTGCCAGCATCCAGACCAATGGATTAATATGGACAGGAACTATTGCCATTAACACCTCGCACACTTACCCTGTCACCCAGGGGAATCCAATGGCTCACAGCCTGGGAATGTGGGAGGGACAGAATGCACTGGCCTGCTACAGATGGCCTGCATCACTACCAAATGCCCTACAGTTGTCTGTCAAAGGCCTGTGCCTCACCCATACTGCCAATGTATGTTATCTCATGGAGTTTCAACTAACAACATAACACAGTCAACAGAACACAAATGCAAGGCCATGTTGACATATCCCAATAGCATGCCCACCATGTCCTACTGCATGAACTTTGGACTAACCCCTAAATACTGCTGGGATGAAGTGACAACTATAGGGATACTTCTCAAATATCGCTCGCATTGCATAATGTTAGGAAGACGATAGAATAACACAGTGGGGGGTGTAGAAGCCTGGATGACATGGAGTGTGTGAAGTCTGAAACTCTGATGTGTGCCCATACTACCCCTGCCTGCAAACCCAGTAATGGATGCCTACAAACCTGCTTGTAAACCACAATGTGAAGGGGAACTGACCAGCTATATGAGCCCTGCCTCTGGGTAACCTGGGTGAATCTGTACTGCTAAGAGGTATGGCCACAGCAGGATATGGCCATTCTGTTATGTCGATAGATGTACAATCAGGGGATCCTCAGCTGCCACAGTACCAAGGTGCTGGACCATTTACACAGACCCATCAGCATATGTCTGCAGCTACCCCTCCAGAATGGCATGAGTGTGCAAGAATATGTAGGCTGCAGACCACAATACTGGACACAGCTTCATTCATCTTGTATTTCCCAGGAAATAACTGTGAGCAAATAAGTATATCTGTCAATAGATGATGACATAATACATCACAGTGTAAACAGTATATATGTCTCAATATCTCTGCTAATTCCAACCATGTAACACAAGCAGCACAGACACAATAGTTGCAGTATCCCACTATATGTCACCCATTGTGACTCCATATTGTCAACCTATCAGATATCCTGTAGAAAAAGGTTGCTAGTTGTAGGTGTAGAACACCAAATCCTGGAATAGAGTACAACTTACCTGGAATGGATTCACACACTCAATACAGAAGGTCATACTGGGCATGCTCCTACATTTAGGGAAATGAAACCCATGTCTGACAACACAGTGGACTATACATATCTGTCAGTTGCAGATGTCTGTGCACACACACCACATTGTACACCATTCATGCTTTGCACACTCATTGGATAGGAATACTCACAAATATCCAAGGCCAACACACTATGTCAAACATACACACACACAGATGTGGGGAAGAGAGAGACAGACAGTGCAGAGAGATTTCCATCATGAGGCCTGTCCCACCCACCACACATCCAATTGACCAATATCACATGATCTGCTGATGTCAATCACTTAGACATTGCTTTTGTTAGCCCTCAGCCCTATAGTGTCTGTGGTGCTTGTGATTACTGTGTAACACAATAGTACAAATCAGTATTCATCTAGCATTTGTATACCCAGTCCTGTCAAATGTACAGTTTTGTGTGACTGAGTGTGTGTGTGTGTGTTTCCAGAGGAATGGTTTATGGCCCATTCACACACACTGCACTTCCCATTGCCCATGTTACCACTCTTGCTGATGTCAGTCACCTTGAAATAACCCTCAGGCCAGGTCTCAGCCCTATAAGCTGCGTGGCGCTTGCGTAATCCTGTAGTGTAGACAGCTAGTTAGGTAAGAGATCTAATCCCAAATGTGTGTGTGTGTGTGTGTGTGTGTGTGTGTGTGTGTGTGTGTGTGTGTGTGTGTGTGTGTGTGTGTGTGTGTGTGTGTGTGTGTATGTGTGTAGATTAATGATTGTGAGGCCATTCACAGTCACTATACCTCCCATTGCTCTACTTTAGCAAGCCTGCTGATGTCAGTCACCTTGAAATAACCCTTTGGACAAACACCAGCCCCAAAAGCTCCATGGTGCTTGTGATAACTGTGTAATGATATAGTGTAGCATACTATTTAGGTAGGAGTTCTAATCCCATATGTGGCAACTGTAAAACTGTGTGTGTTTGTGTGAGAGAGTGTGTCTTTGATGATATCTGATTTTATTGACATTCACACTTACTACTCTCCCCTTAACCCTCCTTTAGCACTGCTGCTGATGTTAGTCACCTTCAAAGATACCTGTGGAGACATATGTGACATATAAGCTCCCTGGCGCTTGTGATAACTGCATAATACTATAGTGTAGCATACTAGTTAGGTAGGCGTTCTAATCCCAGACATGGCAACTGTGAAATTGCGTGTGTTTGTTTAAGAGAGTCTGTATGACTTTGATGATACCCGATTTTATGGACATTCTCAATTACTATTCTCCCCTTCCCCCTCTTTTAGCACTGCTGCTGATATTAGTCACCTTCAAAGATACCTGTGGAGAGCTCTCCAACATGCAATCTCCATGGCACATGCTATAAATGCAGAACAATGTGGTAGCAGTAACTACATAGGTATGGGTTTGAATCTCATCTGTGGTAAGTGTTTGTGTGTGTACATATGTATGTCTGTACCTCAAAGATTTTGGCCCCATTTACACCCGGTACACATCTCAGAGCCTGAATTTAGCAGTCCTGCAGATATCATCCACCTTAGAAGTACCTCCTGCCAACCCTGAACCATGTCAGGTCAGTGGTGCTTGTGGTAAATGCGTCACCATAATGGTCTATAAAGATTGTTCGACAGAGGTTTGAACGTCACCCCTGGCAAATGTAAATGTATTATTTTTGGGATCTCTCACCCACATCACCCAATGCCAGTATTTACAAGGGCTGGTGATGTTCCTCACCTTAGAAGTACCTTGGGACAGCATCCACCCTATAAGCTCTGAGCGCATGCGATAAATGCGGTATACTGTAGTAGCAATGCATAGCTAGTTAGGGGATTGAATCTCAGTACTGGAAAGTGTGTGTGTGTCTGTTATCAGTATCCTATGCGTGCTGTGATCCTGTAATACCAGGATCCATTGTGGGGCGGGTTTTGCTAAATTATTATATTGAGGACCTAGTATATGTCACAATGTCCACCTTACAAGGACAACAGATGTCAAACACCAGAGAGGTTGGTGTAGACAATCCATAGCCCTACATGTAACATTATGGATTGGTGAACAATATAGGCAACCCTTCTATTACTCAGAGAACACTTTCCACCCATGTCTCATACACATTCACACTTGGCTAGGCAACAACCACTATATTGGTAGTTCCCTGCATATTGCCTCACAGATAGTAACCACGGTGTGATTGCAGTGGACTACATGCCTGTTGACCACAACAGTGCCACTGACATCAGAACATACATTGTTGTGTTATATCTCCTGACTGAGTGTGTGTTATCCAGCAAGTAAAATGACATGGCACCCTGTTCCATCCCCGCAGTAGGCAAATAAATGCTTACAGTGACCCTTTGGCTATGTTGCCCACTGGACACTTGCAACAACTGTCAAGTCTGGAAATGTAACCCACAAAGGGAATACTATGCCTTATACACATGCCCTGTATGGACAGATGCCACTACCTCCACTGAATACCTGTATCATGGTGTCAATGTAGGTACAAGCACGACCTCAGTTAAATAGCCAGGTCTCACCAAATGAGGTCAGAAATGCTACATCAGAAGATATCAATCTGTCCACACAACATGCCTTAGAGACCTCAAGTACACTTCCACATGTCAAAGAACATGCATGTGGGACAAATGCACAACCCAAACACTGTCCATGTTATGGAATATAGATCACATACATGGGAAGCAATGCACATCACTGGTCACCCACAATAGTAACCCAGATGAGTGGATGGTGAATACAATACCCACCCCTGCGGACCACTCCAAGGACTGCACCCCTGAGCCACACTGGAGACTATTGTCATGTGGCCTGATGCCAAAGTATTCTCTTTGCCTAGCCTTGTATAAAGCAATGAACTTATGCATCTCAGTACTGGCAAGTGTGTGTGTGTGTGTGTGTGTGTGTGTGTGTGTGTGTGTGTGTGTGTGTGTGTGTGTGTGTGTGTGTGTGTGTGTGTGTGTGTGTGTGTGTGTGTGTGGAGATGAATGATTTTGAAGCCATTTCCACTCACTACACCTCCCATTGCCCTACTTTAGCATGCCTGCTGATGTCATTCACCTTGAAATAACACTTTGGCCATGTTTCAGCCATATAAACTATGTGGCACTTGTGATAACTCCATAATACTGTAGTGTAACAAACTAGTTAGGTAGGAGTACTAATTGTAATTCTGCCAACTGTGATAATGTGTGTGTTTCCCTGAGAGTGAGAGTGTGTGTGTGTGTGTGTGTGTGTGTGTGTGTGTGTGTGTGTGTGTGTGTGTGTGTGTGTGTGTGTGTGTGTGTGTGACTTTGTTGACACCTGCTTTTGTGGATATTTACACTTACTACACTTCCCTTACCCCTTCTTAGCACTGTTGCTGATACTTTTGGACAGCTTTCCACATAGAAGCTCCGTGGCATGTGCAATAACTATGTAACACTGTAATAGCAATACATAATCAGGTAGGGATTTGAAACTCAGTACTAGTAAGTGTGTGTTTGTGTGTGTCATCAATATCCTGTGTGAGTGTTGGGGTGATTGTGTAATGACAGGATCCACTACAGTGTGGATTTTGCTACATCATTATATTGAGGACCTATATGTCCCATTGTCCACATTACAAGGCCAACAGTTTTAAAACCCTGTAGAGGTTGTTGTAGACAATCCTCAGCCATAAATGTGTAAAGCCATGTGCAATTACTATGTGACAGTATGGATTAGTAAACAATATGGGCAACTGTTATAATACCCAGATACCACTCTCCACCCATGGTCATACACAAACACGCTTGGCACTTACCCTCTTACTCCCTTTCTTTCTTACTTTGTCTCTCTCTCTCTCTCTCTGTCCCTCTCTGGTGGATGTGGAAAAGTACATCTGTTTTGCATAGGCAGCAGCTTGAGTTTTGTAAGTAATGTTCATGATTAGTTGATAGCCTGTGCACATATTGCTGTCCCCCACTTGCTAATTGCATGTGGAATAGCTGTGGTATCATTCCTACAGCCAATTGCATGGAAACACACTCCTATGACTAAGCACTTCATATGTGTGTTGGCCGTTTTCCTTCACTATGAGCAGAACTTCATGTGGCTGTCTGACAAACAGCATCACAGACGGTAGTTGAAAATACGTCTTACAACATACACTGTGGAGACAAGCCAACAAACAGGAGGGGGGTGTTCCAGACATGGGGACAAAATGTAAGTATTGCTGTTCTACATTTGAAATAATGTTGGTTTAACAGGGTTTGTGTGGATATGGCTGTTCTACATGATTCAAAGTCTGGCATGACAGTGTTATGTGGTTGAAAAAACTCTCATCCATACAGCTATCTGCAGACTGGCCAGAGTTTGGAGTCTTAGATGTGGTGTGTTACTCACACAGTTCCTATCTTTAGAAATGCAGTAGCAAACGTTGATGATTCCAGTCAGTACATGGTGACATCCATGTGAGTTACTGACTTTATATCCCTCAGAAGAGATATGTCACAACAAACCCTGTTACACCAGGAATTTTCTCAGTTTATCAAAGCAATATGTCACTATTGGCCTTGTGTTTTGTGCCTCTGTCCCCTAAGTCTGTCACACTTTCTCCATATTTCCTGCAGTAAGAGGTGCATATGTACAGTATATCATTATTTACTAACAGCATACCTAATAACAAGCCAGTGAGATATCAGACTGCTAGACATGTTATGTATAGTAGGCCTTAAATTTGAGGAAAAAACCTGGACATTCTGTTGTAATCTGTGAAGTAGTGAGGTCTGTGTACTTAAGGTGATTGTTGACAGAGTGTCAGTATTGTGTAGCAGTGTATTGTAAATATGTTACTTGGCCTGTGTACAGACTATGGTAGATGTCAGTGTTATTGGTCTTGTTCTAGCTGATATTGCATGCTGCTCCAGTTTCTGATACCCTATCAGCATATATGTTTGTAGGGCTGGACTGAGACATGTCCCATACCACAGTCAGGCATCAGACTACACTGTATATTGGGCCACTATATGTAGGGTTAGTGTGTGAGTGGCAAATATGAGGATGGTTTTGTTCACACAGTCCATATACTGTACTGTTAATTAGGCTTATCATAATGTGACTGTGACTGTGTTGAGATTGGTTGTGGGTATGCACTTTCACACTGGTGTCTGTTTCTTTGTGCTGTTACATGCCTGTAGTCCCTGCTATATTTGCAAGTACATGTGTATTCCCCCATAGGAAACTTGGGTCAGTGTTGTGGCAGTCTGCCTGTAGTTTACACAGTGCTTTGTGACATGCGTAGTAGCTCAGTGTGTTTACCTAGGGTGATGTTATGTCCAGATATTTGTCAGATGTACTGTTGCCTGGCCACCATATGTGTTGTGTAATTCTGAAAAAGCAGTGGGATGCTGTGAAGATGTATTGCACTAACTAGTGGTAAGTATGTGGGCTTCGGACCTCTGCTCCTTAGGTTAATATGTGTTAGGATAGACAGAAATGTGTGAATATATCAACTGTGTGAGCTTATCTGTTGCAGTATGTGTGTGATATCCCCATTTTCATGGCTGTAAACATCCCCTTTGTCGGGTTTGGTCCACACATCTTGCACTAAGGAGTTCTGTGTATACCTCTGGACTAACCAGATTATGTCAGACTGTCCACATTTATTGGTCATATTTCTGCTGTATTCCACAGGATCATTACTGTGATTTGTGTGGTACTTCACAATAATGATCTTATGATGTCTGTCAGTAACTGATGGCATACATGTCAGTATCAGAAGTGACTTCCTGCACAACATGTCTGTTGACACAACACCTGTTACTCTAGCAACATTTATCCCTGCAATACTTACATTACATTCTCCTGCACTAAGAGGTTGTGACTTATGGTGCTGAGGTATGACTCCACTACATGTTATGGGCATATATTACACACACACACACACACACACACACACACACACACACACACACACACACACACACACACATATATATATATATATATGTGTGTGTGTGTGTGTGTGTGTATGTGTGTGTATATATATGTATATATATATATATATATATATATATATATATATATATATATATATATATATATATATATATATATTCTTGTCATGTGTAAACACAAGTGTTGTATATACCTTCCCAGATGTAGCCCGCCATATTTATCTGATATGTGTATATTTAGATATAAAAACATGACTGATTTAACACTATTTTCACTTACAAGTACTAAACGACTGTAGTAGTCAAAGCAGTTGTTCACTGCTATTCTGTATGTGTACTGAATTATATATCTGAAAAAAACAACAGACACCTTTATAGTTCTGATGGCTTAGTGGTTAACTTCTGTGACTATAGTGTACAGGGTCCTGGGTTCAAGACCTGTAAGGGGTGGTTATTTTGTTGCTAGGCAGAACAAGGACTGGGATGCAGAGTGGTTAAGACAATTTGGAGCAGCTTTAAGCAGGTTTGCATGGGTTTGTGCAACAGTAAGTGCTGCGAACGTACAGTTAAACGAATAAGTGCTTACATCATGCAGGCTTTGCTTACCAGTGCACAAATGTGCTTAGCATTTACATTTAAGCAGTGCTTATACCTGCTTAGCATAGCTTAGCCCTGGTAACCAGTGATCACATTCCAGTCTGATAAAATAGCAGGGTAATGGCATCTTTAATAAGTGTATTTAATTCCATGTACATAACATGCTTCTATGTGCTGTCATTACAGTAGCAAGGGGTGTGAGTATACTGTATGGGACACCTGAATATACATGGATAGTACAACAATCTTTTTTTCTATGTCTTTCATACATGAGTAGTATCCCAGGTTATATGCAGTGACACTTGCATGTATTGTATCATTATTTTACTACTTTTAACAGTGCATTTCCAAGTAAGAGTAGATTGCAGATTGTAGTACTGGAACCATGAACCCCTGCATGCAAAGCTGGACTCTTAGTACTGACTATTGTGTTCTTGGTGTGAGAGCTGTATGTTAAGTATCTGCTACTGGATATTGATATGATGTGTGGATATTAACTGTAGACTACTATGTGTTTAGGACATGTCATTGAGGGCTGATGTCATGTAGTAATGGCATACCTATCAGTGTCAGACATATATCTGTCAAAACATTCATCCTAATGCATAACCTGTTGGATAGCTGATTTCTGTCTGTTCTCTGTACAGATGAGCAGATGTCAGGTATCCATCTTGGCTGCTTACAGGCAATCTATGATTGACTGACACTGACATGTCTGCCCAGCTGTGTTATGAATACCACAGCTAGAAAATCCCACCCTGTATACACCACATGCCATGGATACCTCAACTAGACTGCCACAGTCAACAGAACATGCTTGGGTACAGGTCTCTGTCCCAGACACTGGCCATGTTATGTAATATATATTGCATACATGTCAGCTGTAGCACCTCACTGGCCCTCTGCAAGAGAAAACCAGATGATTGGATGTTGAATTTAACTGTCACCCTGGAAATCACTCAAGGGGCATCGGTTGATAGATGGCCTGCTGACAAATGTTAGGTGGCATGATACCAGTGTACCCACATGCCCTACTCTTCTCATCTCTCCATGGACATTAGCCTGGTACACAACTAGGAACACCTATGGACCCCAGTACTGACAAATGTGTCAATATACATTATTGAGAATAACAGTGTCTGTGTATTTGTAAACTTGCAGTTGACAATACCCTGAGGGCCTTCTCACCCACTACACCCCCATTGCCATACTTAGATATGGCTGCTGCTATAATTGACATTAAAAGTACTTTGTTACACTCTTCACCCTATGAGCTACCTAGAGCTTGCAGTACCAGCATAGCACTGTTCTACAGATGGGTCCTGGCAAGTGTGTGTATGTGTGTAAGTGTGTATATTTGTAGGAGACACCATTCTGAGGCCACATTCTCCAAATTCAATAAACCTTGACATACATTATAAGGGATAGTGATGTTGTTGACATTAGTAGAGCCATGACAAACCCTCATCTTAATATTCCTGTAGCATGTGCAATAAATGCATATCCCTGTAGCACTGATTAGATAGACAAGGGGTTGTATTGCAGTCTTGGTCAATGTGTGATTGTGGGTATGTCAGAGCATTATAATGGGTTTCCGTGAGTACAATATCCAATGTGTGGTGTGGGTGCTGGGTATACTGTCTTTACACCATGGTACCCCCAGTACATGTCTCAAGGTCCACTGTATGAGAACCGCTGTCACCAGCTGTAACTAATTACACTATCCAGCCCAATGATGCATGTGCTATGTGCAAATTCTATGTAACAGAATGGACTTACTGACAAGGTAGTTAGCACTGGTAGTTAACACTGCTAAACCCAGGTCTGTCAGATGTGTCTATGACTGTTATGTGTTTGTCAATGTGTATATGACAGTATGTCATACTATGTATTGTTCATTAACACCTAGTACCTCCCCCATTGCCATACTGTACAAGACCTGGTGATGTTCTTCACTTAAGATATTCGGGACACACCTCTTCCTAAAAGTGCTGTGGTATGTGCAATTAAGGCCAAACACATTAGTAGCAATACGTACCTAGGTAGGGGTTCTACTCTCAGTGTTGCTAAGTAAGTGTGTGTGTATGTGAGGGGATCTACTTCAGTTTGCAGAAAATACATGTCCCAGGAGATCATTTGCCTGAGAACTAACTGGCAAAAGGTAATATTTCAAAGGAATCATCTTGTGGAAATTCATTCCATCAAAACTAGTAGTGGATGTGTAAATGCCCTCTTCCCCACTGTACAGTGATACTGGAGTTGGTATATATAGTTGGATCTGGTTGTTGTTGGCACAGCCACCCACATTGGGGTTATTGTTGTGCATATCCCCCTGCTTAGTCTACTGTTATACTGTACAGTTTATGTTAACAGGTTAAGTAGTTGTTAATCACACTATGTGTGGTTCTACGCCACCCCACCCCCTCCAAAGTTGGGGTCTGTGCCACCCACACCAGCACACCTATGTTTACCAACTCCAAGGTTGCACTATATTGGGGAAGAGGACATATACCCCGCCAGTACTATAGTCAATGACATTAAACTGGCAGATTATTTACTGATGTGATGTTTTGGCTATTTGGTCTTGCTGGAATTACATAGGCCAAAATGAGCTCACTGCAAAATTAAGTACATCCATGTGTACAGCATTCTCTGTGTGTTGCATCAACACCAAAGGCTCTGTGTGTGATATTCACAAACATTTGGTGTGTGCCACCCAGTACACTTACCACTGTCCACTGTAGAAGAGCTGCTGACATCAGCCACCATGCACTCACCTGTATACACCCCTCAGATCTATCAGCCATGTGGCACATGCAGTAACTGTTATACAGACCTGTTACTTGTGTTCAGCTGTACCCAGTACATGACACAGTCAATGTGTCACCACAGTGCCCTGCCCCTTGTAGGAAAGGACAGTAGACCAACATCCTGCTGACACATAGACACCTACAACTCAAACTGAACACATTATGGAGACCACACTCAGTCACTGTTAATAACAGCTATAATGCATCATGGCTGGACTGCTACACACCCTGACATATAAACATTAAACATTCCAGCTGAAAGCACATTAAACAGCATTACATTGCTAGACCTTAATACATTCACCCTGTGCATCAGAACCATATTAGCATGTTCCTGCATCAATGGTATGGATGACAGGGATGTTGCACCAGGTATCATATGCACAAGGTGTGTTGTGGGTTTGCCAGAGGCCTAGGTTGAGCCATTTGGTTGATATCATGTGTGTGTTAGGGGGTTCTTTATCAGTTGGGCTGTGCAGATGTGGTGTGTGTAGGTATGAAGGTGCCCTAGCTGTGTTGCTGATGTGTGCATGTATGTATGCACACAGTTCTGCCATGCGGCTGCCCTATACAAGAGTTTGCTGGACAGCTGCAGACCGTACATGGCAGGGTGTATAGTTCACTGTCTGACCATGGACACGGGAACTGTGCCTGCCAGGGTTCCATGGGCACTACCAGGTAGAAGCCCAGATCCGGTATTCTTCCCTGATGACAGTTGTCCACTGGATCCACGTCCCTGTTGGGACCAGCCAGGACCATATGCACATGGCCTGCTGCATTGTGGTGTGGACAGCACCCCCCCCTGCAGTGCTGGTGCTGGTGCTGCCACTATGGGAGCAGCTGTGAGTTGTTGCACATCCATGTAGATCTCCCCCTGTTGGTGTTGCTGATCTTCATCCACATGGTTGATGACCTACTCCCACCACATGCTCTAACACAGACACCACAAGGTTGAGGATTCCCAACATCTCACATGACCATCTATCCAAGACATATGCAAAATAACGGTGGGCACCTGCAAGATCACAGATGTTTTCAAGTACAGCAGAATGAGGAGCCCTCTGGAGCCTCAGACTCTGGTGTAACATTCCATACATGCCTGTGCCTTGATGATGCCCCAAAACATGCGTCTGGTGACACCTGCTATGGCACTTCTACCAGGGGCATGATGGCCAGCAGCCCTGCTATGAGCACCCCTGTACATCTGCCTGTGTGGTACCTCATTGGTCATCTGGCTATGGCTGCTGTGTACAGACACACTTGCCATAGTCCCCACACTGTCCTGTCCCATGCCACCACCCACCAATTGGCCCTCATCTATGGCCAATGGTGATGGGGTATGTATGGGCATTGTGACTGTGTGCGAGGATGGGGTGGATAAAAGTGGGATGTCAACTGATGGCACAGCTTCAGCCCCTGACAACCCTGCCTGTGCCTCACCATACCTATCATCATTGTCAGAGTCTCTACGGACACTAACATCAGTTTGCCTGCAGGAGGGACCCTGACCCACCTTGCCACCTGTGAGGGGAAAACAAAAAATGTAATTTAAGACCTGTACATTATTGCTTACCTCTACACACATTCACTCACACACACACACACACACACACACACACACACACACACACACACACACACACACACACACACACATACACTTACAGATGAGGTAGCACAAAGATATTACACAAACCTCTCATTACCCAACAGGTAACATGGATGACATATGGCACTCAGCAGCATGCACTGCAGCTATACTCAATCCTTGTTACCAACATTATACATCCCTGTGATGCATGAGTTGTGGTAGTAGGTGATGCCGCTTCCCCTGGAACACACTGCACCCATATACACAGTATTGCTGTGCACCTGTGCAGCACCCTGGCATGCACTCTGCACCATACCTCATGAGTGTACACACCATTGGTGAATGTGTATATGTCTCACAGTTATGTTTACTCTGTTGCTCACAGCCCCTATGTGTTTGTCTGACACATACCTGAGATGATATGAGGACTGATGTCAATAGTTAATGCCTGACTTCTGATTTGCCGATCTCATTATCAGCAGTGCATGTATGAGCAATAAAATCTGATTACATTGACAACCATCAAAGCTTAATGTGGATATGAGGAGTGTACACACCCTTGTTGACATGCCAGCCTCTTCCATGATATGCAATGGGTCCACAATACTGCATATGTTAACAATGCACACACCTGATATGTGACATATGACATGTGCAATCAAATGCAGTATGAAACAAATGTGTTAGTCGTGCAGATGCATACAATATGTGGGTCGCATAAGTGTGCACACCCTTTACACAATGGCTTGTTGCAGCACCTGTTAAGTGAACTACAGCAGTCACTATTCCTGGAAAGGGTATACTTGCATGGCCCATCTTCACTTGCCATTATTTGGGCACTCCACCCTACAAATGTCCCCCAACTCTGCCAGATTGCAAGGTCAGCTCATGTGCACAGCCATTGGAGGTCACACAGTGCCTTCACTATTGCTTTGGAGTCAGGGTTATGTCTGGCACAATTCATGACATTGACTTTGTTCAGATACAGCCATTCTTAGTGAGCTTTGCATGTATTCTTCAGTTCACTCTTGTATTTTAGGATGGCACCCCTCCCCATCCTCAGCCTTATTGCAGATGCTTGACAACTATGGGCCACACATAAGTGTTATTTTGCAATGTTCTGAATTCAGAATGCCATGTCTACCGGCCTACTCCCTGCTAATGAACAGCAAACCTAAAGGTGTATACTGGCACCAGCAAGGTAAAAATGGGGATGGTGGGCCTGAGGTGGAGTGAGGTGTTGCTTGTGCACCACATGTATCTTTATTAGTACTCTGCAGGTTTCAGCCTTTGTCTCAGTACACCATTACACATTGCAACACATGCCTATGAGAGACTTGATGTTATGCATATGCTACCTGTAGAGAGCCCTGGATGATGTTTCCTGTGGAACAACTCTTCCATGTGATTACCCTAACCCATAGGCCACACTTATGCAGATTCCAGGTGACTGTCGACACAGGTACTGCACAGGCAGTACTTGCTAGACATTCCTGTAAGTCCCTCATTGTTGCTGCATGTTTCCGGGCAGCCTCCATGACCAGTTTGCAGCATGTGGGCATCTGCTTATTTTCTACATTAATCTTGTCCCATACTTCATATACACATACATGACTGTCTGCACTGTTTGCCATGGTATATGCAATGGTGAGGTAAGGCTACTTCTCCCACTCCTGAGTGCTACCTTTCGGATATGGGATCCAGTCCATGGTTTGTGTGATGTGTGCAAGCCACGGATGCCTTGGTTGCAGGTGACTGGGCAAATGTCATGGACATACTTCTTGGACAGCAGACCATTACTTAGTGTAACATTGAGGCACTGTACTTGATGGAAGGTGTGTATTTAAGAAGAGTGAATGCTGTCAGTACATCAAAAGCTACTTCCACAATATGTTATTTGGAGCGTGTGCACACAAATGCTTCCAGTGTTTGTTAAGGTATGTATTCCCCATATTTGTGGTCCTAACATATGATTCCATATTACGCATTCATTGCTCAAGTTAGGATCACATTACAGGTTGCAAAAGGTGTGGAATGTGGTATTGTGATTTGCCGTTGCTTAGATCAAGAACATTTGCCATTGTAATAGTGGTGTATACACTGTTGTAGCCAATGTATAAGGGTAATGTTTCAGACATGTCCTTACCGCAGGCCATTTGTCTCACCATTATGTTCATCTCTGTCCACACATCTTACACTGACAGGTTTTTAGGTATACTGCAGGACTCTTACTTACCCTTCAGATATGCCATCATAGTGACCACTGTGATGCAGTGCAGTTAACATCAACAATAAGTGAACATGTACAGCATGCATTATGGGTAGGTGTGTTAAATGTGTGCTTGGCAAATACCATGGCCATAACATAGCCAGTGTATTGGCAAACCTGAACAAAACAACTCCATATTCACCGGCTACAGGCTGCTGCTCCAGTTGTATACCAGAGGGACCTACATAGTTGTGTGAGAGATATAATGTCAGCAGCCACACCTGTGGCATTGGTACAGGGTGGGAGCAGCATTTCAGTACATCAACAGTACAAACCCACAATACTAGAGATTATGCACATCTGTTCATTACTACACTGCAACAACAGACTATCTTATCTGTAGATACTTTACAGATGAAGATGGATAAGCAACAGTGGTCTACTAATGTGCCCTGGGTCCTTACCTGCATACTCCTCGTCCATTGTGTGGGTGGCAACCACCTCCACAATGCTATCTTTAGTTTGCTGGCTTAGCTGCCGATCGGGTGCCCCAAGGCTGGCAAGGAGCTCCTCAGCATGTGTCAGTGGGGGCTGGATGGCAAGACCCCCACCTGTGGCTAGTTGGTCCCTCCTAACTGCAGCAGCACGCTGACGGGTGTGGTGGATCAGATCGGTCCATCTATGCCACACCTGCTCATAACTGTGGTTATGCAGGCCGACATCATTTAACCTGTGGACGAGCTCATTCCACAAGGTGGTCCTCTCCTGCAGATCATGGGGTCTGCGCCCAAATAGGGTGCCATGATATAGAATGATGACGTGTATAATGACATCATTTTCCTAGGGTGTATATGCAGGGAGCCATTCCCAGGACATTGTACATGGAAGACATAAACAGGAAAAAAGGTCAGAGGACCTCTTACTGCAAGGATATATAAGTTGCTAATTGACATCTCTCTCCCCACCATATCTGCAACAATAATCTAAACACACAAATCAGTGGATATGCTTACACTAAACCTACTGTTGGGTCATATGTCCTATTGTTCAACAAATATTGAAATGTGTTTCTATTAATGTTCCATGTTGAAACACTATCATTGGTGGCCTGTTGCTATCAATGTAACCTGCATGCCGTTGTAATAGCCACTGTGGTTCCATATGTGCATCTGTTCTGTTTGCTATGCAACTGTTCCAAATCCGGTGTTTTGGGTTAATAGGAATATCTATGCATGCTGTTATAACTAATCCTGGATTGTGTTGACTATTACTGACCCACATATGTTCTAAAACTGCAACACTATAGCACATTTGGAAAGGCTGTCCCTAGCGGACCCACCTCTCCCATCTCATCTGGTGGTGGCACTGGGCCCCAGCACATTTGGAACCCACCGCAGGACCTCCTTATCCCAGGTCCTGCACCACCTTTGGGTGGAGCTGCCTCAGGGGATGGGGCTCATCCCCCATGGGAGCGGGCATGGACAGGATCATGTCACATGAAGTCAGGTCCAAGGTCTAGTACGTAAGGAGCTCTGCAGAGAATTGCGAGATCTGCTACACCAGCTTGAGGGCTGCATGGTGCAATTAAATGGTCAGCCTGCCCCTCCTGCTCAGCCCCCAGCACAGCCACCTTCGTGGCCATGAAGGTGCAGTGGTGACTGCCCATGGGTGGGGACCTCAGTCCCACTGTTTCCATGTGGGGGCTCATGGGCTTCCGATTTCCAAACACCACTCCCCATCCAAGATGTTTATCCCCACATGTGTCATATACCCCCCTGTAGCTGTCTTGTCTGTCTTCCGACCCAAACTACCTCCCCAAATATACCTACTATCCTTCCACAACATCCCACTATGGAAACAGTGGGATTGAGGTCCCCACCCATGGGCAGTCACCATTGCACCTTCACGGCCCCAAAGGTGGCTGTGCTGAGGGCTGAGCAGGAGGGACAGACTGACCCTCTAAATGCGCCACACAGCCCTCAAGCTGGCATAGCAGATCTCCAAACTCCCTTCGGAGCTCACTACGCACCTGCACCTGGAACTGACTTTGGGTGACAGGATTCTGTCCACGTCCTCTCCTGGGGGGGGGGCAAGCCTCATTCCCTGAGGCAGCTCAACCTGAAGGTGGTGCAGGACCAGGGATGAGAAGGTCCTGAGGTTGGTCCCAGATGTGCTGGGGCCCGGTGCTATGGCCACATGAGGTGGGAGAGGTCAGTCCACTGGGACCGGCCATCCCAAACGTGCTATAGTGTTGCAGTTTTAGAACATATGTGGGTTAGTAAGAGTCAACACAATCCAGGATTAGTTATAAAAGCATGCATAGATACTCTCATTAACCCAAAACACCAGATTTGGAACAGTTGCATAGCAAACATAACACATGCATATATGGAACCACAGTTGCCATTACAACAATATGCAGGTTACATTGATAGCAACAGGCCACCAAATGATAGTATTTCAACATGGAACATTAATAGAAACACATTTCAATGTTTGTTGAACAATAGGACACATGTTCCAACAGTAGGTTTGGTGTAAACATACCCATTGATTTCTGCATTTAGATTATTGTTGCAGATATGGTGTGGGGGAGAGAGAGATGTCAATTAACTTATATATCCTTGCAGTACTCACAATATTAATGATTATTGCTCCAATCATTACTCCACAGGTATTATTACAATATCCTATGGCCTTGGTTTGGGCAGTGGTATGTTTGTACACAGTGTATACTTCAACTGTCTTATAGCTAAATTCTACATCTTTTACCTGGTAGACAGGGGGCAGGAATGTTTGTTAACACTACCTGACTGTTTCTACACATATTCCCAGATTCCTTGTTAATATTATGCACATACCTCTCAGTCTCTTAATGCACACACTCTAGACAAAGTCTGACAACATGAGGGTACAAATAGGGACATATTTTGAATACTGCTCTCATAAATTTGGAGAGTTGCTAGAGTAACAGGATTTGTTTTAATATACATTTTCTGAAGGTTTTGAGATCTGAAAAATCAAATGTATGTCATTATTTAGTGACTACAATTCTGAGATGATCCCACTGATTTGCCAGGGGGACAGAGGAACAGGTGGAAAATATGATCCAATTATCTGGACATTCTGCAAACATCTGTACAGTTGAGAGGTATGATTATGCATACAGCTTACTACTACTCCCAGGATTCGAACCATGGCGGTATCTACTAAAATTACAACAATTTAAGTTTCATCAGAGTGTGTTATTTGAATATTGCTGTCTATTCCTTTGGTGTATTCTGTCTAAGTCTCTCCTGGTTGTACAATCTGACCTTGTAATTACAACAGTCTTATACAGACATTCATAGACATATTTTTATGTATGCAGTGTGAGAAAACAAACAGTGACACAACACTACTTACTTGACTATTTTGATATGGTGAATGCTACATGTCAGGCCATACCATGCCCAACCACAACACTACCAGAACAGAACTTAATATTTTATTAGTTTTTATTTTCTTTTCTGACAGACCTGTGGGGGTGTAGTTTGTTGTTACTACTTCGACTGTGTCTGCACATATTCCCAGATTCCTAGTTAATATTATTATTCATATACCTCTCAATCTCTACACACACTACTCTCTGCTTGGGCAAATAATGGGAACAAATGGGGGATAGGGACATATTTTGCTCTTTGCTCTTTGCATCTGCTGCAGCTGAGAGCTTTTTGAGAAGGTTTTTTTTTCAAGAAAGAATGAATAATGTGTCAAAAATTTTCCTATTCTGACTGGACTGAACTCCTCCAAAAAAAAAAATCATCATGAAAGAGGTGTGATTAGCTTGACACCTTACACTTACTACCACTCTACCACTGCTGTTCTAAAAAAAATACAACAATTTAAGTAAAATACAATTTTTTTATTTGGATATCGCTGCTTATTTTTTTTTTTTTTTGCTTACTTTTTTTCCTTTTGTTGTACTCTCTGATCTTTTTGGTTACACAAGTCTTATACACCTAACACAGTTTTATTTTTTTTTTTGTAGACATTTTTTTTTTTTTTTTTGGAAGCGGTGTGTCAGTAGCGTGAACACACACACAACCATACAATACCAGAATGCCAGCAACCAGTCAACCAGTCCAGGATTAGAGTGCCAGACAAGTATTGTTTATTTCATATTTATTTATTATTACAGTACTATTTTGTTTTATTACTGTCATAATGTAATGTTTATTTATACCAACCCTTACACAGTACTGGTTTATATTCTTTTTTTATTTATTTAGGTTTTTATCTTGTTACTACTCTACATTCATTATTAGCCTGCCCTATCTACTGCCAGCAGCCCTCTAGCTCACCAGCCTACTAGGCAGGCCTAAGCTGCATGGCTGTGTGGCGCATTAAATAATGGCTCGTACAGGCAGCTATACAGGAATTAAATGTTAGGCGCAGTTATTGGTCATATACAGACAGGCTTACATCACCTTGCTACTGTGCTTGGTGTACAAGCCCACTCTTGGACCACTGGCCTTCTTTCTCAACCCACTTGTCCAAGATCGTTCCTCTCTTCCTCAACACCTCAGATACCAGTGGCACTGGTGAGATCACAGGCGAGACAGTCCCAGGCTTCCGCTTTATACTGGGAGCCTTGGTACTGGTGCTGCAGCAGTCTCTCATCATGGTTTTCTACCAGGAGTCCTACCATGACCTTGGACTCCTGTATGCCCCAGTGCTGGACCTGGAAAAGAATGCCCAAACTAACTCCTGTCATACTGCCTACAGTGGGAAGCTGCAACATGTTATGAGCTGTATTCCTGCCTATGGGGTTTAAATATGGCCAGTTTCCCACCCTTTTCCATGAGTGGACGGTTTTAAATATGCTGAGCTAATCTAAGCTACGGGCAAGCCTGCTTAGTTAAGGTTGGCAGTGCTTAAAGGGGCAGGTTCAGCATTGCTTACCAATGGGCAAATCCACTTAGCTAGGCTATTCATTGCTTAGTATTTATATGTACAAAATGCTTACATCCAGTCAGCAAAGCTGTGCAATACTTAGCATTGCTTATTTTTTATTTTATAAACTATCTGTTATATGGGATTGATTCATCATGTATTACATATTATAAATTTGTTTACTGTCCCTGACACCCCCCAATGTGCTTTCATTACATTTATTCATGTGTGACTATACTGTATGGGGCACCTGTGTTTAAATGGGGGTTTCACATCTTTATTAAACTGACACCTCACCTCTGGACCTACTACAGTCCTCTGGTTAACAAATATATGTTATTTAGTAGCTAATTATTAAAAAAAAGTGTATGTACTGGTTTCATATGTAAAATGCAAATCGGTTACAGTGGGGATCAAACCGGGAATGGCTGCTTGCATAGCATACACTCTAATCACTACACTATTGCAGTACTGCTTATTTTGGATGTCTCCTGCTATTTCTTGTGCTGTTTATGCTGGACTAAGCGTAGCTAAGCAACGGGCACACCCGCGCAGCTAGGCTTAAACTTTATTGCATGTTTAAAAAAAATATTTGTTGTGTTTTTTTATTTGTACCCTTCAGAATATCCATGCTAATGCTGAACCTGTTATTCTATCAACTTTCTGCTTTGTGGGACAATTGTCCCTTTTAGCTTTGTCCACATTCCTTACTCTGTCGGGTTGGGAAGTGTGTGCTATGTGCTTATGCTAAATGTGTTATTCTAACAAAACTTTTGTCTTGGTAGGGACAATTGTCCC